>NC_083765.1:14108652-14241152 GCF_963514075.1 Conger conger
ACCCATGATTGGTTTTTAGGTCCTTCATTTTAAAAGCTACGTGCTGCACTCAAATGCTGGAGCAGAGTTCAGAACATGAATGTGAGCCTGTTGTGTTGTAATACCAGGCGTTCTGCACACACAGATTAAACGAGATTGTGTCTGTTTGAGCTGACTCCAAGAGCTGTTGCAGCCAAGGGTAATAAGATGACCTGCTTCCTGCCAGCCTCCCTAATGGCCCCAAAGCTGTTTACTGTCAGTACACAGTCCACTTTTTGAAACTCTTAATGTCATAACCAGCTTTGTTGGTGGGGGTGGGGGGGTGGGGGTCGGTGTGCGATCACAGACCTCCAGACTGAGAGCATCCCACGCGACTCACACATTCAACATTTATATCCATTGGCCAACATCAGAGGGAGAGGAAAAAGCAATAAGGCCTTTCCACTGATTTCTCTCCATATGTATAATTGTTCAGAGGCAGTCTGGGCGGAGTAGGTCATGTATGCTGAATGAGGTGGAGTCTTGCCTCTCCAGCTACAAAGTTCTTGGCTTTTTGCACACATTTAGCAAGGCTAGCATACCCCATTGAGTCTAAGATGAGGAACGCCCCTGAGGAAATGGCACTGTAATGACCATTTATATCACCAAACACTCACACCAGGAGTTGCTGGGAGACACAGTCAAGCTGCTGACCACTCCAGATGGGGATAAGCAAGTTTAATTTTCAAAAAACCTCCCTAAGTCTTCAATAAAATTTACATTAACATAAGCAACCCCATGGTTTGATGACTACTCCATCAAAGGGAAGCGATTGGCCTTGCTTTTTGTTGTTGCTGTTGGTGGTTTTCACTACCCTGAATGTATTTGCAGAAATAATGTGGGGTACAGATCATTATCTCACCCCCAGTGTACCAAGAGATTTCTGGCCAATGGAGCTTGGACAGAGATTCAATAACTGTGGTGATTTTATTGTTCTTTGGAAGCGCATACTAAATGAAAGGGCAAAAGAAAGCAAACATGTATTTTGTGATTCTGGGTTTAAAAATGCTTTGGCAGAACAATCCTTTCTATTGTCATGCCAGTAAACCTAATTTGAATGTAACTGAAAGAGATAGAGAGGGGGAGAGAAAGCAAGAGAGAGAAAGCAAGCTTTTCCCATGGCTGTGGGGAATTAAGGTGTTTGTTTTTCTTCCGTGGCAGTTGGTGTTTCTCACTGTCTCTTGTTCCTAATTTGGTGCAGTGGATTGAGAGGGATGGCATGTTCCATCAGAGACCAGACACATTCAGCCGCTGTCTGTTTTATATAAATGTGTGAGTGAGTGAGTGAGTGAGAGGAGGAGAGGGAATGTGTGAGTGAGAGGAGTGAGAGGAGAGGGAATGTGTGAGTGAGAGGAGGAGTGAGAGGAGGAGTGGGAATGTGTGAGTGAGAGGAGGAGTGAGAGGAGGAGTGGGAATGTGTGAGTGAGAGGAGTGAGAGGGAATGTGTGAGAGAGAGGAGGAGTGAGAGGAGAGGGAATGTGTGAGTGAGAGGAGTGAATGAGAGGAGGAGTGGGAATGTGTGATTCTCTGAGTGAGAGGAGGAGAGGGAATGTGTGAGTGAGAGGAGGAGAGGGAATGTGTGAGTGAGAGGAGTGAGTGAGAGGAGGAGTGGGAATGTGTGATTCTCTGAGTGAGAGGAGGAGAGGGAATGTGTGAGTGAGAGGAGGAGAGGGAATGTGTGGGAAATGTCCCTTGGAGAGTGGAAATTGCTTCTGCATCCAAGAGCTGACCAGATGAGTCTCTCATTCCCGCTTTCCGACACTTCAGTGTCACCCACCCGGGAATCATCTGATTCAATCCAGACGTCATATCTGATTGAGTTATAAATGCATATGGATCTTGAATGGTTCATCGCAGTGCTGCGGCTGTCTGCGGGGGAGAACCAGCCACCAGTGGACATCCCAGCATCGGACAATCGGAAAACTCATTACATCCACTCTCCACCCATCTTAACACATTTACAGTGCTTATGGTGGATATGAATCCATATACAGTCAGGTCCATAGATATTGGGACATCGACACAATTCTCATCTTTTTGGCTCTGTACACCACCACAATGGATTTGAAATGAAATGAACAAGATGTGCATTAACTGCAGACTTTCAGCTTTAATTTGAGGGTATTTACATCCAAATCAGGTGAACGGTGTAGGAATTACAACAGTTTGTATATGTGCCTCCCACTTTTTAAGGGACCAAAAGTAATGGGACAAACTAACAATCATAAATGAAACTTTCACTTTTTGATACTTGGTTGCAAATCCTTTGCAGTCAATTACAGCCTGAAGTCTGGAACCAGACACTGGGTTTCATCCTTGGTGATGCTCTGCCAGGCCTCTACTGCAACTGTCTTCAGTTCCTGCTTGTTCTTGGGGCATTTTCCCTTCAGTTTTGTCTTCAGCAAGTGAAATGCATGTTCAATCGGATTCAGGTCAGGTGATTGACTTGGCCATTGCATAACATTCCACTTCTTTGCCTTAAAAAACTATTTGGTTGCTTTCGCAGTATGCTTCTTGTCATTGTCCATCTGCACTGTGAAGCGCCATCCAATGAGTTCTGAAGCATTTGGCTGAATATGAGCAGATAATATTGCCCGAAACACTTCAGAATTCATCCTGCTGCTTTTGTCAGCAGTCACATCATCAATAAATACAAGGGAACCAGTTCCATTGGCAGCCATACATACCCACGCCATGACACTACCACCACCATGCTTCACTGATGAGGTGGTATGTTTTGGATCATGAGCAGTTCCTTTCCTTCTCCATACTCTTCTCTTCCCATCATTCTGGTACAAGTTGATCTTTGTCTCATCTGTCCATAGGATGTTGTTCCAGAACTGTAAAGGCTTTTTTAGATGTTGTTTGGCAAACTCTAATCTGGTCTTCCTGTTTTTGAGGCTCACCAATGGTTTACATCTTGTGGTGAACCCTCTGTATTCACTCTGGTAAAGTCTTCTCTTGATTGTTGACTTTGACACACATACACCTACCTCCTGGAGAGTGTTCTTGATCTGGCCAACTGTTGTGAAGGGGTTTTTCTTCACCAGGGAAAGAATTCTTCTGTCATCCACCACAGTTGTTTTCTGTGGTCTTCCGGGTCTTTTGGTGTTGCTGAGCTCACCGGTGCGTTCTTTCTTTTTGAGAATGTTCCAAATAGTTGATTTGGCCGCACCTAATTTTTTTGCTATCTCTCTGATGGGTTTGTTTTGATTTTTCAGCCTAATGATGGCTTGCTTCACTGATAGTGACAGCTCTTTGGATCTCATACTGAGAGTTGACAGCAACAGATTCTTGACACTTGAAATTAACTCTAGACCTTTTATCTGCTCCTTGTAAATGAGATAATGAGGGAATAACACACACCTGGCCATGGAACAGCTGAGCAGCCAATTGTCCCATTACTTTTGGTCCCTTAAAAAGTGGGAGGCACATATAGAAACTGTTGTAATTCCTACACCGTTCACCTGATTTGGGTGTAAATGCCCTCAAATTAAAGCTGAAAGTCTGCAGTTAAAGCATATCTTGTTCGTTTCATTTCAAATCCATTGTGGTGGTGTATAGAGCCAAAAAGATGAGAATTGTGTCGATGTCCCAATATTTATGGACCTGACTGTATGTATCTATCGAATACATACAGTGCAGTCTGCTTTGGCTGTACACTCTAGCATGTTGCATTCAAAATTAAAATTAGGTTAAGTGCATATTGTCAGCTTTAATTTGTGGATATTTACATGTGCACTTTAAGTCTTTAATAGACGTCTGCTGCTGTAGCCAATCCACTTAGAGGTTTGACGCATTGTTTGTTCAGAGATGCTCTTCTGCATACCACTGTTGTAATGGATGATTATTTGTATTATCGTCACCTTCCTGTCAGCTTTGACCAGTCAGGCCCTTCTCCTCTGACGTCTCTCATTAACAAGCTGGTGTACAGGTCTACCTAATAAATTGCTCACTGAGTGTACATCCATATGGAGTGAACCATGGAATTTCTCAAAGTATTTGTACAGTGACACAATTACAGCCCTTTTACATTTTGACACTAACCGAATACTTATGGACTGCACTGTATGTTAATTTGGTACGTGATTAGCCATGTATGGAGAAGAGTATTCTTTGGTTTGTGTATGACTGATTAAAAGGTGTTGGGCTGTGTAGAATGATGCCTAGTGTGGAGTGTGAGAGAGTATGGAGGTACATGGGGACTCAAGTGCTGGGAGTGACCCTTGCTTGACCATACAGGAAGGGCTTAAAACAACCACTGTCACACAATACTTCTGCCCTGGCTCCCCCACTTTGACCTTGTGTGCGAACAACAACAGTATTAAAAGTCCTTTCTGGCTTACATGCATGCCTGTGACAATGCACATACAGACATATTCACAAACACAAACTCGTTGCTTAGTTGAACTAATTGTAGTTGACATTTGTGTAATATTGGTCCGGATTCCATGTAATTCCATCCACCCCTCCCAGTGTGTTATAGACATTTTGTTACAAGTCAAGAGTTTTATATAAAAAAAATGGAAGGATATCTATCTCTCTGTGCCATGGGATTGTGACTCTGGGTTTGGAGCTAATACTTTACGGACATCAGCCACAGGACTGATACCTAGTATTTTAGCCTGCCGTTGAACCTCAACTTGTGTATCTGAAGTGCACAGTGAAAATGTATGAAAACGGAAATACTGTAAGAATGCTTATCAAGAATAATGGTAGGGGAACAGTCACCTCAAGTGGCCCCTGATCCACAGGACTATAGCACACCAGCCATGTTACCCAGAGTGCATTAGGTTTAGGGTATATTTCAGGGGAGGGAGTGTGGATTGTGCTTGCACTCAGACGTGTAAAGATTTATAGCAAACAGTGTTTTTTGTGGGTGCGTATTCAAAATGAATGAAACTCATTAAAGCTGGGAATGCTGTAAATATTGTCTGCATTAGGTTTATTTAAAACACCGGGAGACCTTGTGAAGCTGGGATGGGCTCACCACGGTTGTAAAGACGAGATCTTTTACGGGTTTTGATTTGCGCCATTGCAGTTTATGGTAAAGGCCACCATGAGGAGGCGAGGGGAAAGTACAGCGGATTAGGCGCTTGGCTGTCCGACGTCCAAAACAAACTGTCAAACCCAACGAAAACAGCTCCTGCTGTTCATCCCGGTCGTGTGCGGGCGCCTCCCTGGCAGCCAGGCAGATGCTATTTCACACAAAGAACACCTTGTTGCTCAGGGATTTCAGGTGAGCTTTAAAAACCAATAACCATGAACCTGAGAAGAACCGGGAGTTAAGAATACCAGGGACGTGCCAGAAATGGTTCACCGTGTTAACACCAGGGCGGTGGTTCACTGCGCCAACACAATGGAGATTGTTCCCAGACAAACAGGATCTTACAGCAGGGCCTGTGGTAGGAGCTTGGATTACAGGGCATCCAGGTGGGTTTAAGATAAAGCAGTAGTTCTTAGCCCAGCGATGCAACCTCGTGGTCTGGGATCATAACTCCACTGCGGAATGTGGCCTGGAGTCCTGCAAGTTAATGCAAAGCTTAGATGGTATTGCCCAGTGTGTCACAGTTTGAGAGAGGGTACATGTGTTTGTATGTATATTGGGTTTATTTCTCACCGTAGAGCTATTTAGGCAACAAATAATTCAATAAAATCATGAGCACTTAACAGCCTGTTTATACAACAGCACATTAGAGCACCAACTTCTTGAATAGAATGTCAGCAGAATGTACATGATTTTGGTAAATGCTGTAAGACATTAAAAAACAGTTATGTTGGCATGCTGTCACTCACAGTAAAACCTGGTTCTGTTAAGATATCCCTGTGCTGATGTGATCTGTGTGTGCTGATGTGATCTGGGTGCTGATGTGATCTGTGTGTGCTGCTGTGATCTGTGTGCTGATGTGATCTGGGTGCTGATGTGATCTTGGTGCTGATGTGATCTGGGTGTGCTGATGTTATCTGGGTGCTGATGTGATCTAGGTGCTGATGTGATCTGTGTGCTGATGTGATCTGTGTGCTGATGTGATCTGTGTGTGCTGCTGTGATCTGGGTGCTGATGTGATCTGTGTGTGCTGATGTGATCTGTGTGTGCTGATGTGATCTGTGTGTGCTGATGTGATCTGTGTGTGCTGATGTGATCTGTGTGTGCTGATGTGATCTGGGTGCTGATGTGATCTGGGTGCTGATGTGATCTTGGTGCTGATGTGATCTGTGTGTGCTGATGTGATCTGTGTGTGCTGATGTGATCTGGGTGCTGATGTGATCTGGGTGCTGATGTGATCTTGCTGCTGATGTGATCTGTGTGTGCTGATGTGATCTGGGTGCTGATGTGATCTGGGTGCTGATGTGATCTTGGTGCTGATGTGATCTGTGTGTGCTGACGTGATCTGTGTGTGCTGATGTGATCTGGGTGCTGATGTGATCTGGGTGTGCTGATGTGATCTGGGTGCTGATGTGATCTGGGTGCTGATGTGATCTGTGTGTGCTGATGTGATCTGGGTGCTGATGTGATCTGGGTGCTGATGTGATCTGGGTGCTGTGCCCCTCTGCAGTACCCTGTCCAGCTGTGTGCATGCCATGGTGGCGCTGCTCTACCCCTTCTCCTGGCAGCACACCTTCATCCCCGTGCTGCCCGCGTCCATGGTGGACATCGTCTGCTGCCCCACCCCCTTCCTGGTGGGCCTGCTCTCCAGCTCTCTGCCCAAACTCAAGGGGCTCCCTGTGGAGGAGGTGGGCCTGTCTTTCTCACACACACACATCCACACACACACACACACGTACACACACACACATAAAGTGCCCTCCAAAGTCATTCACCTTGATAAAGATGAGCAAAAAAGGCTTTATAACAATACAGATAATGAGCTAAATTGTATTAAAAAATATATATATTTTATACTAATAGTTGATCTGCACTTGTGAGTTTGCCTTTTCAGTTCAAACCTCAAAGTTTCTAAATGAATACATGGTTACAGTGAATCACCTGCATCTGTGTATGTGTCAATGGAAAATCCCCTAATGTTCCTAATGGTTATTCCTTCAAACCGATGCTTTGGTTGGGTTTGTGAGGTCATCAGGGCTAGGGTTCATCTTGCTAAAGGACTTCAGTTTCAACAAGAATTCAAAAGATACGTTTTTAATAAAGAAAGTGAAAATATCACCATGGGTTTCTGTTGATGGGTTTATTTTGGCTTGTAGCCACAAGAACCCAGGAATTCACTTTTTGACAAGCTTTTGTTTTTCATTCAGATTTTTATTCATTCTTGTTTATGGTTTCAGGAGATTTTTTTATTTCATCATTGTTCCTTTTCTGTTCTTTTTCTGTTTCTCATTAGCTAAAACAGTTTGAATTATACAGTCAGTTGTTTTCTGCTCACATGCTTTCATAAATCAGAATCAGGAAGGGGCCTGCTAACTGCTATCTGGTGTGGAGGGCAGGGCTAGGGTGTAGATATTCTGGTTAGAGATGGTCATGCTTCGTAGTGCTCATGGGCAGGGGTGAGTGCTGGTGTAGCAGCTATTAGAGACCCCCAGGGCCCCGGTCCTGCTGGAGGAAGTCTGCCTGGCGGCTTGTGCAGCATCCAAAAGCCAGGAGTCTGGCGAGCTTTCAGTATGGCCACAAAAGGCTCTTGATGTGGAAATTAAATTAGCTACAGAAACAAATGCCCGCCGGTTTTTCAAACGGTTGATTTTTTCTCATCTGCTGAACAATCTTCATAATACACCACAAGCATTCTTGCACAGATATCCTGAAGGCAGTTGCTTTGTGTTGATTATTCTTTTTTGCTTTGTTTTGGTTATTCTTTTTCTGGATAAAGGGAACCTGAATGACGTGAGATTTTAATGTAACGTACCCAATTGTTAATTATGAAGAGTGTAGCAAATGTTTTTCCGATTCTTAACAAAACAAACCACAACAGACACCGGAGAATCCCTGAATTGCTGCAGGCAGTTTGAAGTAATATAATTGTGTATTAGTCATTTAGATCACACACACAATTCGCTGTTATGCTCTGGGTTTTTTTTTTTTGTTGGTTTTTTTTGTTTCTGTACCACTGTTTCTCTTGACGCTGAGCATCTGTTTCTGCCTGCACTGACCTTGAGACTCCCGGAAGTCCTGACAGGGAGGTGAAACTGGGAGTCCTCCCACTGACACCCTGTCACTGCTGTGAGCGGCCATTGACCAAATGTGGGTGTCATTGACCTGCAGAGTGCTGTTTCAGTGCAGGAGTGGGAGGGAGGCACGAGGTCTATATTCCCAGCTGAACGTGTTCAAAGGTCCAGTACTCAAACAGTAGTTAAATCAACACCATTATATAAAGGAAAAAATAAGATTTTTTTTTCAGGCTGTTTAATACTCTCCCCCTGGACCCAGCCACTGTTCCTGCCTCCCTCAGGAATGAATGCAGCTGGGCTGGGGCCAGTGCCAGAGACTCTGAGTAACTAGAGCTTGCCTTCATTGTGGTTTGGCACCAGACCACTGAGGAGGAGAAGCTATCAGTCATCTTTAATACACACAATATTAGCCACTAATGTACTTGCAAACTTCCATCACCCTGTACAATGAGCTTGATGCTGCCATCTCGGAAATATCCCTTGTGCAATAAAACAAGTGCTTTAAATGCATTGATAAGAAAACATCTGTCGTTTTCTGTCTCTTAATTCAGGCTTTAATGGTGGACTTGGGTGCAGATCGCTTCATCAGACAGGTAAGCTCAATAAAAGCAAAAGTCCATTTTTCAACCATTTTTGTATTTGGTATGATAGTAAAGAATATTATATTTTTCTGTCATACATATTCATACATATTTATTAATATTCATTAAAACAAGACAGGATTTCACTGATTTCTCATGTCAGGTATGTAAGTACATTTCCTTCAGCGATTATACAAATGTACCTTTGAGCACTAGAGTTCTCAAATAACTGCTCAAATAACTGCCTCCAGTCCTGTGCGAAGCACCTCACAAATGGTCCAAATTATTTTGTCAGGGAATCACACAAATTGAGCAAAAACATCTTGTCACTGGGTTATTGGGTTTTTAGTTTTTTTAGTTTTTTTTTACCAAATAGCATCCCTAAATGTTTGACAGACTTCTCTCCCATCAGAGTTTTGACATGGTAGGGGTACAGGCCTGAAAAATGAGCCTAAGCTAAACTAGCATAGCCACTGCAGTAAGAGGCTTACCGAAAACCACAACCATTTCAGAATATTGAACGCTACTCCACGACTGTTTCAAAACCACAAGGACGGCAGGTGATACTTTAAAGCTGTATTAATGTTTCACACATTTTCATGGCACAAACAAACATAATGAGAATCCAAACCATCTGAAATTTAGATCATGTGAGTCACGGTGTGATTCTGCCAATATTGGTCATTTTAATAAAACCTCAGCTTTGCAATAAGGCATGGAATGGTGCAGTGTACCAATGGGAAAATGCTAGTCGATGCAAAGGTATGTCAAATTAATGTTTAAACCATAAAAAAGATTTGTACTTATGCACTACAGTCTTGCGAGTATTTTGGAAATTCACTGCATAGGAAATTAAGAAAACGTTCCGGTGTCTTCTACTTTCACTGGAATCATATCCCACAGGCTTGTCTCCAGATTCCACTCTCTGCTCACTCAGAGCAGTCTGTGACCCACCCTTGCATCACAGACCAATGGGTTTTATTAAAGGAATGTAAATCACAATAGAAACCACAAGACTATTGTTCTGCAAGAGTCCCTGCCCTTACTGGTGCTGTAATGTGGGCAGTCCTGTTTTCACGGTTAGTACACAGGCCTACAGTTTAACTGTGTGTTTCTATTATATTTTGTTGGCACTGTTTTGTAATTATGATATTAAAATTTAGATGGATGATGAAGCCACACTGTTACCAAGGAAACTTCAAGCTGCTCTGGAGCAGGCTCTGGATCAGAGAAATGACATCATCAACCCAGATACAGACAGCGAATCCGATGAAGGTAAGGGAGTAACCCAGCATTTTTCTAATGATTGAATATCACACAGCTTGTAGTACTGTGCTTTTCCATTGCAGTTAAAGCACATTATAATTTGTGAGAAGCCCCATTGGATTCACAGTTTGACACTATGAATTCAGTGTTAAGAGCTCAACTGAAAGTGGAAGGAGCATGTGATGATAATTCCCCTCACTGTAACACAGCTGCACAGAGACGTATGTGTGGGCAGTCTGAGAAACCTCAAGCTTACAATTTATCACAATCATTTATCCATTAGCATTTTCAGGTATATACAACCCCTACTAAACTGTAATGAGAACAATACACATACACTGGGATTTTTTACCCACAACAGTTTCTAGAGTTTGCAGAGAATGGTGCGAAAAATGAAAAAACATCCAGTGAGCAGCAGTTCTGCAGGGAGAAATGTGTTGTTAATGAGAGGTCAGTGGAGAAGGGCCAGACTGGTAGAAGCTGACAGGAAGGTGACAGTAATGCAAATAACCACACATTACAACAGTGGTATGCAGAAGAGCATCTCTGAACACACAACACATCAAACCTCTAAGTGGATAGGCTTCAGCAGCAGAAGATGTAATAAGTCTTAAAAATAAGTCTAATAAATACCTAATAAAGTGCTCACTGAGTGTACATAAAGTACAAAGGAGAGCAACTGATACCTGGTACTACCTCTCTATAGTACTTCCATTTTATATCTTTTACCAGCACATTTTGGAAAGGAGCACTGCTCCCTAATTTAGAGCATAAAATAATAATTTACTTGGAGTAAAGGAATGAAAGTTTCCTGGCAGTGCTTTTTTGGAGTGTGTTTTTGAGTTGGACTGTAAATACTTCTGCTATGTTCACATGGTTATTAGCTGGCAGGGAACTGTGTCATTTTGTCTGTGTCCGTTCTTTATCCCCTCACCTCAGATGATGAATATTGGTCTAAATACTTTATGAAATCTCATGGCCCATTGACCAAACATATTAAACAACCGCTGGAAGAAAAGAGGGGTTGAGGAATTCTCCTTTTTGGCCCTCTGTGAATGCAAAACACTAAATCAGTGTTGTGGGCTCTACGGAATGCCTGGCTGTTTTGCTGGATAGTATAGGGGTTGTTTTTAATGTCAAGATAAATTCCTGTGATAATTTCGCAAATGGCATATTAACTGTTAAGTTATTATTAACATATTAACATGTTAACTGTTTAATTTAAATTCATGACATTTCTTAATATGGGTTATACTACTGACTTTTAGACCTATCCATCAAATTAAATTAGACAAGTGCTTATTAGTTTCTTTGGCCATTTTTCTGGTCGGATTTTAAAGCATATTACTCAGATGTTCTTTGTATGGAAGAGCACGGGAGGTTACATGATTCCACCCAAATTTGTGTGTAGCCTGCTTCTACAATAAAGCGTCCATCTATGTAGCGTATGTATCAGACTGAGCACATCTGAAATGGAGCTAATGCCCAGTTGTTTGGTCGTTCATATCAGAAATCATGCCTTTCTGCAGAGTGCAACTCGTTGAGCAGCCTGGTGTCGGAGGCCTTCATTCGATTCTTCCTAGAAGCCATCGGTCACTATTCGCTCTTCATGACGCAAAACGAGCGCGGCGAGCGCATCTTCCAGCGAGAGCCCTTCCGCAAGTCTGTGGCGTCAAAAAGCGTCCGCCGGTTCCTGGGCGTCTTCATGGAGTCGCAGATGTTTGCGGGTTTCATACAGGACCGAGAGCTACGAAAGAGCAGAGCAAAAGGTGCTTTCCCGCTGTTTCTCGCATAGCTCTTAGCAACCACAATAATTCTAATATCTAGTGTTGGTAAAAGGAGGGGCGAAATGACGTTTGTTGTGTTTGGCGTATGATCTCCAATGTGCCCCCTCCTGTTCAGTCAGCATAAACCTAGCCGCTCTGGCAGATTCAAATATGTGTTTGTATTCTTTCCAAAAGTAACGTATATCAGGGAATTTTTCTCTACGTGAACTACTTGCATTGAGCGCCCCCTTGTGGCGCTAGTGTATGTCTCATGGAGGTATTAAGAGGGTTCAAAAATCAGTCTTTGTGTAGGATTGTGTTACCTGCAGCAGCTACATTGGCAGTTCTGTGGACCATCGACCACGCAGCTCAGCTAATGGCTTGTGCTGTGAATTGATTGAGTTTGCAGTGAAGATCTGTGCATTCAGAATTGGAAGAAAGTACAAAGTATATTTTGGGAATAAATAAAATAAATCTTGCAATTTTACATATATCTAGTTTTATAATTGCATTTTGTACATGTAGAACCTGCATATGAAGATGCAGTCGCTCACCCAGTGTGGTGTCCCTGTCAGGTCTGTTTGAGCAGAGAGTGGAGCAGTACCTGGAGGAGTTACCGGACACAGAGCAGAGCGGAGTCAACAAGTTCCTCAAAGGCCTTGGTGAGTGGGGAAGAGTGTTTCACTGTGGAACAGCCCCATGCACACAGTCTGCCACTGTGGCCAGCTCACAGCCCCATGCACACAGTCTGCCACTGTGGCCAGCTCACAGACCCATGCACACAGTCTGCCACTGTGGCCAGCTCACAGACCCATGCACACAGTCTGCCACTGTGGCCAGCTCACAGACCCATGCACACAGTCTGCCACTGTGGCCAGCTCACAGACCCATGCACACAGTCTGCCACTGTGGCCAGCTCACAGACCCATGCACACAGTCTGCCACTGTGGCCAGCTCACAGACCCATGCACACAGTCTGCCACTGTGGCCAGCTCACAGACCCATGCACAGTCTGCCACTGTGGCCAGCTCATAGACCCATGCACAGTCTGCCACTGTGGCCAGCTCACAGACCCATGCACACAGTCTGCCACTGTGGCCAGCTCACAGACCCATGCACAGTCTGCCACTGTGGCCAGCTCACAGACCCATGCACACAGTCTGCCACTGTGGCCAGCTCACAGACCCATGCACAGTCTGCCACTGTGGCCAGCTCACAGACCCATGCGGTCTGCCACTGTGGCCAGCTCATAGACCCATGCACACAGTCTGCCACTGTGGCCAGCTCACAGACCCATGCACACAGTCTGCCACTGTGGCCAGCTCACAGACCCATGCACACAGTCTGCCACTGTGGCCAGCTCACAGACCCATGCACACAGTCTGCCACTGTGGCCAGCTCACAGACCCATGCACACAGTCTGCCACTGTGGCCAGCTCACAGACCCATGCACAGTCTGCCACTGTGGCCAGCTCACACCTATGCACAGTCTGCCACTGTGGCCAGCTCACAGGCCTATGCACACGGTCTGTGGTGCTGGCTACTCTGCACAAATGTGCTTGTTGCTGTGGTAATGGCCAGCAGTGCACACGTCTTGCATTTCACTAAAATTATTCCTGTCATTGTTGTTCAATGGCATGCATTTTTATTTTTCTAACGCACTTTGTAACTTTGTTTTTGAAAGGTGCTATACAAGTTTTTTATTATTATTGTTCGTAAAAAATTTTTTAAGAAAAAAAGCTTTATAATGGGAATGCTTTATTTTGTGCAACAGTGATCAAATGTATTCCGTTGTTTTCAACTCATGTTTTTGTTTTTTTCCAGGAAGTAAAATGAGGTTCCTCCACAAAAAGAACTAAAGAAAACACTCTGCTGCACCAATTTGTCAAACATCAGGTTATGGAATCATCCTTGTATAAAGACACACATTAGAATATCTGATGTACCATATCACACATTGTCTATAGAACCTTTATTGTAAATTGGAGGTTAAACTGTTTTGTACATATTTTACAGAAAGCTTGCTGTGATGCTTCTGAAATTAGCCTTTTCTGTTACACATATGAATGACTTGTGCATTTTTAAAAACAGCTCGGTTGCTAACGGATGGTACCTAACGTGCTTGAGGACCCACACACGTAACTACAAAACAAGCTTGTGTGGAGTATGACTGGAGGTATGAACACTAAATGAATGCAGCGAGTGGTAATTCATATGCAAGTGTGATTGAGTTTTGTCAGTTTTATATCCAAGACTAGCTTGCCTTTTATATGAACTGAGGTACTTCACAAGAAATCCCGTTTTTAGCAGCTTATTTTTGTAAATGTACAAAAGAAAACATGTTCACATGCCAATGTTTAACACCACTGAATGAAATAATTAAAAATATAAATGCTCATAGCTGAACTGATTTTTTTTCTCCTTGTGAATTCCTTGACCTAAAAAATGGTTTACGTTACCTTTGTTATTCCCGTATTCAGCCCTGCTGACATTAACACTTCAGACCTCACATGCTGGTCTCGGCTCTTAAGACTGCGCTGCCAAAATTCCTTAAAACCAGTACCAAGCCCCCCCATTTTCACATTTCAGTGTGGTTTACACCTTCAGACCCATTCAAGAATTAAGTGTTATTTAGCATACATATATGATAGTTATACTGGCTAACCAGAGGAGTAGATGGTGCTATACATGCATTTCCCCCAAATTATAGAAGGTGGAATCAATGGAATACTGAACACAAGTACCACCATTGTTACAAAAGCAACCATCAAAACTTCCTTCAGCAACTTCAGGCAGGAACATGTACATATGATATAAGGACTAAGTTTTCAAATACTTAAGGGAATACTGGTAAGTGCAGTGAAGTAGATGGCGTAGCGGGATGCTTCTAGTGTGACTTCCTAAGTCAGCAAGCCACGATTCATCATAGATCGTGTCCACAACCATTTTATTCATATACCGGCAGCCCTCTCAGTGCTCGGTGGCAGAAACTTCCAATGCAGTCATTACAACAGAACCATCAAACACCATCCATTCCAGACAGGAGCAATGCATGTCAGAAATAAAGAATAGGAAAACGGTTGGAAAGGACTGGAAAGATTTGATCTGACCTTGTTGAATTCATTGTCATAAGGATGTCAAAATAATTCAACTGTTCAATTAAGAGTAAAGGTATTCAACACCATGTTCAGTTTCACGCGGGAACCTCTGGATGTGTGGCTTTACTTCTCAAATGAAGCCCTACATTGTGGTGAACAGAGAAAGGGAGCACACAAATTCATTTTAAACATTTATTCCTGCAAAAATGGGGCAATCATGCCATCAGCACACAAGCTCCACCCACTCCCTTGATCTTCTCCTCCGCCCTCCGGCTGAAGAACTTGGCCTTCACGATCACGGGCTGCTTGGGGAGTTTGCCTTTGCCCAGCACTTTGAAGTACCCCTGTCAAGCCAAACAGCCATGCTCAAATGTACCATTTCTCACATTCACATACAGAAATAACGGCAAAGCAAAAGGTAGCTCATTTTCATTCGTTTTGACTGAGCAATTTCTGTGTTATGAGAGAACTGCATGTGGGAATTCATACTCTATATACTAATGACAGTGCTGAAAACAGGTAATCTGGACACCAAGTTAGTAAAAACATCAATTAAAAAAAATTGTAAACACTGGCTTACTGTTTTATGGTTGATCGAAAATCGCTTTTGAGACACATGGAATGTCATTAAGGTTAGGTCCCATTGCTATCATAGAGATAGCTCTTCCACTAATATTATAGACTTGCTCAAACCAAAGTGACCTTCATAATCAGCCTATAAGCACTGTATCCATCTATCAGGCAACGCACACATTAATGGGCTTTCAATTAAGGCCCAATTCAATTCTGAGCACATTAAAGCAGCAAACGTGTCGCTGACCATGTGGCCAACTGATCCAAGGGAGGAGCCAGTCAGTGAATAAGATCAGACTTCACTCTGCGAGAGCTCTAGCACACCGAGACAACAGGAGTGTGTCAGGATGAGACTCTAGTCTCGGAACATAGCGCCTTGAGCCCTGACTGCGCGCGCGGCTCCATACTTACAGCACGCACAACGTCGATGATGGGGGCGGGGCCTTCGGGCTTCTTGGCAGAGTTCAGCCTGGTCTGCTCACTGACCAGAGTCCAGAGCTTGTCCAGGTTGATGGTTGGGCAGAAGATGGTGTTCTTTTTCAGGTGGTAATGTCTCATACCGACCTTACCGAAGTAACCAGGGTGGCTAGAGTGAGAAAACAAGGGACACCGCAGGCGTTAAGAGCAGCCAGCATCCAGGACTCCCCTGGGACAGACACAAATGTGAAATCCCATTTAATTAATAATAGTATATATTTTAGAAGTTTGCTGCGATACACCGGCGTATGGTGAAACTTCATTTTCAGAGATAAAGCTAACAAATTAATTTCCCAGCAACAGCCAATCCAGGTTACTGAAGCTACAACCTCACATAATGAATCAAATGACAAATCTCACACCTGCAACTATGCACTGCAGCCTTGAAAACTGACGCAGTGGGGAAAGAAACTGATTAATTTCTATCATGTAAATGTATTATTAGGGGATAATGCATGCATGCTACAACACCCTGCATTCAGGGCATCCAAAACCTCTAGAGGTAAAAGGTAAAACTCATCACTGCCAAAACAATGCATTTCTCCTTCAGGAGCTTTGATGACATCTAGTAATGTCCTGTTGCACAACTACCCCAAAGTTCTTTCCATCCATAAAGGTACACAAGTGTGAAGCCAAACCAAATGGACAAAAGCTAAGCATCATATGCGAATTCCATCGCAAAACCCAAGCAAATATAATACAATGGAACATTTAACCAAAGACTGATGCATGCAAAAAAGCTAATGTTTTTAAAGATTTCACCAAAAGGTGACATTTTGGAATAAGGGTAACCTCTGAACACCACAAGAACCATGTACCCTTCTGACAAGAGATCTAACCAAATTCAGTCTTTTATACAGTGCGCAAAATAATTAAAGCAATTCCACCAAAAACATATGAATGTCGCTGAGCCTGTGGCCAACTGAACCATGAGAAGCCAGTCAGTGAATAAGATCAGACTTCACTCTGCGAGAACTCTAGCACACCGAGACAACAGGATTGTGTCAGGATGAGACTCTAGTCTCGGGATCGAAGCAGAAGAGAAAACACCAGAAACTATTATTCACTGCAGATACATTAAAACACCATAAGTATTATATTCCCACCCACGTGCACATTCAGCTCTTCTGTACTGGCCAAGTCAGACAACCTCAGGTTCCTTTGAGAAGACGTGCAAACTGAATCTTTACATCGGCCAAAGAACACTTGACAGATTAATAACGGGTAACCTTACATATCTAAGAGGGGAATAACGTAATGTCACTAGCATACGTTTTGGTTATTAGCTAGCTAGAGTCTCTAGATGCAGTGCCAAGAAAGACATTAAACTTAAACGATTATACACGTTAAATAAATTGGGTATATATACTCACTATTTGTCGAAGTTGATTCTGTGGTGATGCATACCACCAGCATTACCACGACCTCCTGGATGCTTCCTGTGTTTCCCTGTGATCGCGCGGAGAGAGGAGGACTGTCATTTTACAGAAAATTCACCTCAGCAACAGCAACGTCAGCGGCAGCTTCCAATGAGCACTTCTGTACAGAGATTAATCGGTATTTGGTACTCACCGATACGGCCATGGCCGTGGCTGACGTGCCCCCGGAGCTTCCTGGTCTTGGTATTTCTAGTAGGCTGGAAAGAGAACGCGTCAGTGGGAACTGTAGTGGGGAAGACCGGTTATTTAGCCACACAGTCCGCATGCTGCACCACTGAGCTAGGTAGCTACAGACGCTGCTTTGCGAAATACGCAACATTGCTCATTTGTCAGCTCCTGGCCTACCTACGTTTGGACAACCAAACTAACCAAATCTGATAGATCCGTCACAGCAAAATTTCTTGGCGAAGGAAATTTCAAGCTGGAAACGAGATTCGACTTAATGTGTAAGCTAGAAGATGGACATTGGAACCCGTTGAATTAACTTTAGCTCGCTAGCAAGTTGGGTAACGTCAGCTAAATGGCTATCCATTCACATGTTACAGGATTCTCTACGGGCTAGTGGCATCTTGTTTCTTTTGAAACCCTTAACGTTGTCCATTTCCAAAACCTTGCGTTACAAGCAGAATACAACACGAATTATTTAGTAGCTAAATAACATATTGCGTGCATGAACAGGCCTATACTGTAGGCTACAGCTAGAGAAGGAAAATGACTAAATCTAAAAGTGTTTAACAATAGATTCGGATAATTTTGCTTAGGTGACAGTTTCCTAAATTCCTTCTGTGATCTAAACCAACTAGCACCTCGTTTTGAGCTCTTGAAACTGAGGATGCGGCCAGATTTTATTCGAAACAGTATGCAGAAATTTAGGAACGAGTACCTACCATCTTGGAGGGTGACTGAAAGAGGAACGAGAATAGGAAATCTCACGATTATATTCGAGATTTCGTTCTTCAAAAACCTTTGTCTCAATAATAAGAGTGACATCTGCTGGACGGGAGGGGAACATTGATGATCAGAGACGAAGGTAATGAACTTCAAATGCTTGGAATCAAACGCTGCCGGCAAATTGACTTTGTCCTTTCCATGATTTAAAAAAAATATGCACTTATTTCCGTATTTATCCTGAACGTTATGCCACGTTGAAATTAAAATGCATGCCAGTTAATCTTAGAACAATTAAACGTTTTTATTGAAAAAGTTTGTAGCCTACTACGGTTATTACTGTACTGCAATATTAGCCAGCCTGCCATGCAGGATTCGCGTTGACATTGTATCACATAAACATAGTGCGTAGCTAGATTTCTCTCATCATGCCTCAGGAAATATCGTTCCTCCCGCCCAGCGTGTGGATTTTCTTGTAATTGATCTTCTTGCTCACATATAAAATTGGAAGTCGGGCTATGGTGAGGTACTGTGTGTATCAACTGTAAGTAGAATAATATTTCATTAATTTGCTAGAACATTTTACGCGGCTGCTCTTTTACAGCAAGGTGCGGTCCACAGAGGACTGATGGAGAAAAAATAAAATAGATGTAAAATCGCATGGAAATTACTCGATAAAAAGATGACCGGTTATTTTATTACCTGCAATAAGAAAGTGAAGTGCCACTAGATAATGTTCCACAAAAAAAAAAAAAACATAAAAAATAGGTTGATGCGTTTGATTTGCGCGATCACACAGGCTTTGCAGGTGAAAAGGTGAACAGTTCCGATAATTAAAGTATATAGTGACATTTTGTATGTTACTACTGTAGGCTATTTGCATAGCTTACCGATTTCAAAAAGCGTGTCTTGACACGTCGTATTGAAAGAGTACAGAGCGTCCTGCTGGTTTACTCAGTAGCAGAACTTGCAGTGTCTGTGGAGAGATATTTTGTATTTTGTGAAAATGTCATTTGAGCAGTATTCATATATGGGACGTAAAAGTTAACTGTAAAATATTTGGACTAAATTCGCGTATTTATATTGTATACGATGACAGAAGGGAAGTAAGTCACTCAAAGTCTCTTTGCACTCTGTTAACCTATATTCATCCTCATGCGCGGGTTTTTACCTGACGGTGAGGTGCTCCCGTTTGCACCTGCAACATTTGTGCACGCGCACTGTGGGGTTTGAGGCTGGTGTGGTGGTGTAATCACTTAATTATTGTCATTATTTATTAATTATTACCTTATTAATGTGTTTAAGTCTTTTACCTCAATTAACATATCTTTGTAACTACCCTTGCAATCTAAATGCATGTATGCCTCAAGCCAGGTCTTACGGTGGTCTGAGCTGTCAAAGTGGGATGAAAACAACACGCCGAGTTTTTGGTGCTTCCGTTGTCTGTTGTGGTCTGTGATCAGCAGAGACCAGCCTAGGTTTTGACAGCGCATGCTGGGGTGAAAAGAGAAACATTAACGCGTGGTTCCTTGTCGTCACACTCATTCTTTCGCTGATAGGAATCAAGGCCACGATGAAAGAATAAATCGGTGATGAGGGCAAGCATCAACCTTATTACAGCCCCAGTTCTATATTTACCGACAGGGAGGTGTCTTCTCGATTTGCATTCTCACAGGATATTGAGATCAGTTTTCTAAGATACCCTGGCCTCGCCAGTTCCTTTTTTTTGTAACAGTGGTGGTGCATAATCATTAGAGCGAAAAGGCTAATAATTTTATTTTTTTAACTCAGATTGCATATAGGGCTATGTTTTTTGGACTACAAAAGGAAAAGTGAGTATTATATTATTGTGCATCCATTTTTTGCCGTTTTTGTCATTGAAACAATGTGATAATGTTCTTTGAAAAGTCCAGTTCTGGTTTATGGAGGTTTTTCTCACCTTGACTTAAGCCAACGCTAACTTTAGTATATGCACATTGCTCTTGTTAGGTGACATGTTAGCCAGGCTGTTCTTGGCCGGAGTAGAGCTGTGTCACTGGCACAGGTGCAGTGTATGCATGGAAGTTTAAAGATTTCAAACATAAATGGAAGGGACACAACAAGCTTTTATAATGCAGCAGTACTTCTGCTGCATAGCAAAGTGCTGATGATTGAATTTTAAAGTGGGTTTGTGAAGTCTAAGCTGTATTGTTTGTGTGCCTGTGGGCTTGTTTGTGTAGCAGTGTTTTTAGACCACAAGCAGGTTTCATATGAGCAACATGTCCCGCTTTGTATTGAAGTAACTGTCAGTGTGGCCCACTGCAAAATGACCCCCCCCCACATTGGCTTGTAAAATTCACGAAAACATTGTTCTCAAACTGAGGTCCATGAGTGCCAGGCAAAATATTAGCATTCGAACAATTGTACCGTTTATGTATTTTTTTTACTTCATAAAGTGCATTCATATTTCAATTCAATATAAAAGTAAAAAATCTTCACAAAATACATATGGCACACATCCCTCTTAAAATAAATTTTAACACCATTATATTGTACAAAATGCACATCTGATAAATAGCATATAACAGGCGTCCATATGCACGTGCTGCACAATGCCATTCACCCCTGTTCTGTGTGGAAGAAGCCTATGAGCTGCAGTTCCACTCTTTATACTTGTCTTTTCTCATCGTGACATACTTTATGGATCTTTACCCTGCACGTGGTCCTGTCCTTAAATATTTAGTCTTACTTGGTTAGTGATTTCTGTGGGAAGTATGGAGTGGAGGCAGGTGTACAACGATGTGTCATGAGTTAAACTTTGTGTCTGTAGTAATGTAATGTAACCGGGGCATTGCCCAACACTGTTTGGTATGTTGCGTAGAGCGGCTCAGTCCATACTAGGATACTAGGTCAGGTGGTGTGCTTTCTGGGCTGGTGTGCTGGTTGGAGAAGGGGACACGTCTGTGTTGATGCAGTGCCGGGGTTACTCGCTGTGCAGATAAGGGGGGTCGGAGGTCGGTCTCTGTACTGATGTGGGGATGTGGGTAGACTGCACTCCTGCAGGAATAGGGAAAGGAGGACGTTCTCTGTGCACTAATACAGGCCCACGGAGGGGCGATGAGGGAAAAGGATGCTCTCTCTGCACTGATGTGTCAGAGGGCGCAGGTATCGTAACACATCCCAGCTCATTCCCACTTCCTACAGAGCACTGACACCTCTTAAATATAGGTCATTTGTCCTTTGCTTCCATTTTGGGAAGTGCTTTGGGGGATCTTTTGTCCCAGAAAAAAATTAATTATCCTCCCCCCCCCCCCACACACTTCCACTCACCCACCTCCACCCAGTTCCCTATTATTACAGTTGGTCAGGGTTTTTTTTTCTTTTCATTTAAAAAAATAATAATTTTATAATTAAAGGGAATTGATTTTACGGCTTTCCAATGCAATGTGAGGAGTTGTGTATTTGACATGGCACAGTGTTAGATGAGTGCAGTGTACCCAGGCTAATTGTAACGCGTGCTACTGCACGTGCTGTTTCCAGCAGGTAGCTCTCTCAGCTCAGCTGTTTGCTCCAGCCTGCTGTATGTGGATATGTGCAGCACCACAAACTAGACCGCTAAACACCCAGGTGTTGACATGGAAAAGGTAAGTGCTATTTATTTCTCCATTTCAAGTATACTTGCCGGAACAAGGAAATAAAAGAATAGATATATTTGCTGAAGAAGAATTGTGTGCATATGTAGAACAAGTGATTTTGAGCTTTGCCTTTTCACTATGATGTAGAGTTTCCCAATATACAGTAAATGAGCTTTTGGTTCATTGAGAGCGGTGTACCTGCCAATATTAATTTATTTGATGTCTTGTAAGGGCAGGTTAGCAAAGTTTTCATTTAACTTGCACTTGAGTTATCTTTGCCCCCCCCCCCCCCCCCCCCCAAATGGCAGGCCCTTGTGTCTAATGTGTATTACAAATTGATTTTACTATAAGTCTTTGGACTGAGTGGTTTGACAGGAAGTCAATGTAGGCCGTTTCATGGCAACACTCGGTTCAACAACACATTCTGTGTTTTTATCTGGCAGAAGGTGTCAAGGGGGTTCTCACCTTCTTTGATGTGCATGAATGCCTTTCTAATTAAGCGTGAATATTAAAGCAGAACAGCACAAGGCAAAGAGGCTCATGGGTTTGCCCGCAGTTCCTGAGTGACAACCGTGGCACAATCTGACTTCCTGTATAAATAAAAGTCTTGAACCAGTGTTTTACAGGTGAAATCATAGACAACCACACTGTTACCCTTACTTATTTTGATTGTTCAACAGCCCAGTGTCTATGAGTAAATATTTTTTCTCCGAGTAGGAAAATAAATGATTTGGCCATTTCAGATTGTGGCTATTGGGTGCTGTTATACAAATTATACGAAAGCTTCTATGATATTCATTGTTCCTTCTCATTTTTTCCAATTTGCATTCAGCTTTGAGGTACTTGCCTTGGTGTAATATTAAATTTCATTTGAAATCAGCTATTGGCAACAGTAAATGGCATTGCCATCTACAATAAACTAGTGAAACAATATAAAAGCACAACTTGATGATATTCAATGTTGGAAGTAATGATGAATTCAGCAATCTACAGTTATCTATTTAATAATTTACTAATGTTGTCAGAAACAGAACTAAACCACTTCTGGAAATTTGCCCCACCTCCATCTTGGTGAGGGGACAATCGTTATATTAAAAGTAGCAAGCTAGACCACATAGTCCATATTCCAGTGAAACTCAGTTATGGGGGTTTCCCTCAAGGCCATTTTTATTGTTTTGAATGATGAGGTTTATCTGAACATATTTGGAATTGTTCTGTGTTTCTTGCTGTTTAGGAGGCGCGTTGCTCAATGGACTCGATGCGTTTCAGAGGTCTCTCTTTAGTCTAACCTCAATTCTGTTTTCCATTATCACTTTATTGCCGTCTTATTCAAAATGGTTCCTTATTTTCAGTGATTGCCTCTTGTGTTGCCTCTTGCTAAACTAATTGCTGATTGTAACTATAGCTGAAATTGGTTACTAAAATTTAAGGAGAGGTTGCACGGCAATTGCATGTACATTTGTTGCAATAACATAAAATATAGTCTTATACAATACTTTCTACCGATATACAAAATCAAATATACAGTGGGGTGCAAAAATTGGGGCACCCCAGTTTAAATGTCAATTAATCTGAATTAAATTAAAGTAAACCTGAACTCTAATGGTACAATCAGTTAAACATGAGACCTTTATGTAAATTTTAAAGCAAGATTGTTTTTTATGTTATTTTTTCCACTGTTTATAAAGTATAAAAAAAGGAAAAGGGTCCTGTGCAAAAGTTTGGGAACCCTTTTGGAGTATTCTTTGTTACTTTTTAAAAAGATCATATACTAAGGCCCAGACCCAGGTGATTTACTTGCTTCAATGATTCGGGTTAGTATGATTCCAGGGCTGAACTTTTTATTCCGAAGTAACTCCATGTCTTCTAAAGTATCCAACTGCAGTGATGCTTAACGTGTGGTTAAGTGTTAACAACCATGGGTTCCTCTAAACAGTTGTCCAAGGATTTCAGAATGACATTTTTTGCTTGATTTTATGCTCTGAGTTGCTGCCACATGATTGGCTGATTACATATTTGAGTGAACAAGCTGGTGTACAGGCCCACCTAATAAAGTGGTCACTAAGTGTACAGTCACTCAGGAGTACTGTTTCCCTTTGCTTTCCTTTATTTTCCAAATCTCTTGCTTGATAACCTTGAATCACGCACAACATGTTTACAGCCTGCAATGTAACAGATCGCTGTAGTACATCTGATAGTGATTTGCATGTTACCTAAGTATGAGGTGCTAATTAATGCAGAAGTATACGATCCGCCATTGTGCTATCGTCTAAAAAAAGATTATCTTTCCCCAGCTTCTGATGACGTAGTATGTGTGACAGTTTTGCCACTTTAGCTTGTTAGCAAGTTTCTAAAGAAACAAGATAATTAAGCAGAACATGCTTATAGATTTCATTGTAACTACACATATAGCCTCAGAGTACATAATTTTCACTGTCTATGATAACAAAACCCAATCATTTTCATTATTTGTATTTCAAAGAGATTAAAAAAAGCAAAGCTGCGTTTTTTCTTGTTCATAGACTTGCCTTGTAATGCGTATCATCAAATCTGCAAAAAGGTTCTGTGGAGAGGTGTAAAAATCTTCAAAAAGCATTTGTATAGCACCTTTATCCAAAGTGCTGTTCAATTGATGCTTCTCATTCACCCATTCATACACACACACACACTCTGTGATTGTCAAGGCAGAAGACAATGATGGTTTTCAGGGTGAATTATCCCTTTAAGTCGCATATGAACCGTGTTTGGTCTATAACGCTGCTCATATGTATATTTGTGTGTGTGTGTGCGTGTGTGTGTGTGTGTGTGTGCGTGTGTGCGTGTGCATGCGTGCGTGCGCGTGTGCGTGTGTGTGCGTGCGTGCGTGTGTGCGTGTGCATGTGTGCGTGCGCGTGTGCGTGTGTGCGTGTGTGTGCGTGTGTGTGCATGCGTGCGTGCGTGCGTGTGTGCGTGTGCATGCGTGCGTGCGTGCGTGCATGCGTGTGTGCGTGTGCATGCGTGCGTGCGCGTGTGCGTGTGTGTGCGTGTGTGTGCGTGTGTGTGCGTGCGTGTGTGCGTGCGTGTGTGCGTGTGCATGCGTGCGTGCGCATGTGCGTGTGTGTGTGTGTGTGTGTGCATGCGTGCGTGCGTGCGTGCGTGCGTGCGTGTGTGTGTGTGTGTGTGTGTGTGTGTGTGTGTGTGTGCGCCTGTTCCTGCAGCTCTGCATGCACTGCCGGGAGCCCAGGGACAGCCAGAGCCTGTGCACCCTGTGCAACAAGTGGCTGTGCTACCAATGCACCGACATGCACCAGGACCACCGGACCGCCGGCTCCCTGCTGCAGCTAGACTCCGGCAAGAGGCCGTCTCAGGCGGGTACGCTCCCAGCTGGCCCCACTGCACCCTGGGGGAAAAGCCTCTGCATCCAGAGCCCTTCAAATGGCCTCTGCGTTTAACATTTGTACTGTACTTGATGGACAGTTTTCTGTTTTAACAGAAGGAGTGTAAGGGTGTTGTCGGTATGTTTTGCACGAGTAGTGTTTCACACATTGTGTGCGTATGTGCGGTTTTGCGGCATGGGTGTGGGCAAAACAGGCAGGATTTTTGGTGAGATTGAAGACATACATTTTCTTAATGTGTTTATTATTAAGACTACATGGCAAAACAAAAATTATATTAAATGATCTTTTTGATTCATCCAGGGCATGAATAAAATGGCCTAATTTTTCAAAATCATAATTTTAACTGTCATTTTACTGACACCAAATGGCTACTACTTTGTCTGCAGCAGCCTTGCTCAAGCACCTGTCTTGCACCAGCGTAGTGTTGTCAGCTCTCAGTGGGCGTATGAGACAAAGCAGCCCTGGCATCTCGCTGACCCACCATAATAAAAGGTTTTGCTGTGCATTCTGGTGCAATGAGGACTGTTGTAATGGGTAGTGAGCTCTTTAGTGACTCCTCATCAGGAGTTGTGCTGTGCTATCTCCGTGCTGTTTTTGTGAGCAGGGGGCTAGCAACAGCCAGGCAGGCAGGAAGTGGTCAGTCAATGGTGTGCTGCAAAGCTGCAACAAAGACAGATAAACAGGCTATTCTTTACCACAGTGTACAGGGATAAGTGATCACTGCACACTGATAAGTGTTGTTGCCAAATGAAAAAGTTATAATTTTACAGGCAGAAATGTAAGGGGGCTATTTCATTTGATTCTCACATGCAAAAATAGATTGCTTACATTTAGAGCAACCAGACCTCTGATGCCTTCTGACGTAAGACCTTGGTATTTTTCTGTGGTGTTGAAAAGAATATTTATATACCTTGGTATTTCTCTGTGGTGTTGATAAGCCCCTGCATTGCTTTGATCAGCCCTTTGCAAATTCAGATCACTTGCACTTCCTGAGATGAGGCTCTTTTTTCAGATGATCACTAGTAAAGTTGTCTAAATTTAGAAGCGCTAATGGCCCAGTTTAGCTGAGAATTCAAATGTTCTTTTTGCTCATTTGATCATTGTTCCTTTCTTCTCTGCTGTACTCTGTTCTTACTCTTTAGTTCATCTGAGCATGACATCTTTCATATTTCATCTTCAAAAATGAGAATGTTTGTGTATATTTTTTGCCATTATATTCTTGCTCTTGCCTTGGTCTTATTTAAGTTTTTTGATTTTCAGTGATGCCAGTATATTTATAAGATGACAGGCTGATGGACTTGATTAGCTGGTCCTGTAGGTTCATCTGGTCATACCCAAGAAAGATAAAGTTTGAGTAAAAAAAATAAATAAATACTGGTTTCATCTAAAGAACAAATGCAGTAAGTGCAGCACATTGTGGAATTAAGGCACAAAGACGGATTCTCTTTCAACATTTATTTTTAACCGAGATGGAACGCTGACGCGGTTCAGTTATAAGCCTTCCTTAGAGCCGTAAGTTTGTTGAGAAAAAAACTAAATTAACTTTCTCGAGTTGTTGGATTGATTTTTAAAATTGGGTCATGGTCCGTTTTTGAACGGTTGACGAAGACAAATGGAATTATCACTAATTCCAAGATGTTCCTCAATCCCCTGCCAAGGACTATATTTTGGGATTCTGTTTGAATAAGTCAGACTCGAGTCTCAGTGAAGCGAATGTGTAACAAGAGCTTGGTTGGTGTTTGTGCTTTGCCTCTGTGACCCTTCCCAGTGCAGGAGACCACAGTATAAGCGCCTGTATGCACATCATTAAAACCCCACGTGTCCCTTGTTTAAAGATGTCTGACAACCAATATATTTTTAGTTTACTGCTATGGCATGTAGTAATACAGCAAAGTATGTTGCATCGGAAAATAAATGTATGTTATTGGCACCAGTTTATGTGTAAAATCACGCATTTGAAAGCAGTTCTATAAAATAGTGATATAGTATTATTATGACAAAATGGCATTTAATGCAGTCAGTGATTGGCCCAGTTATTTAGTTGTCTACAGTGAATGGTGAATGGTAGTGTGGACTGTGCCTGCATTGTGCAGTGCGCAGTGTAGCTCAGACCCTGTGCTTTGTGCAGTGTGCAGTGTAGCTCACTCCCGTGCTTTGTGCAGTGTGCAGTGTAGCTCAGACCCTGTGCTTTGTGCAGTGTGCAGTGTATCTCAGACCCTGTGCTTTGTGCAGTGTGCAGTGTAGCTCACACCCTGTGCTTTGTGCAGTGTGCAGTGTAGCTCACTCCCTGTGCTGTGTAGCTCACTCCATGTGCTTTGTGCAGTGTAGCTCACTCCCTGTGCAGTGTAGCCCACTCCCTGTGCTTTGTGCAGTGTGCAGTGTAGCTCACACCCTGTGCTGTGTAGCTCACTCCATGTGCTTTGTGCAGTGTGCAGTGTAGCTCACTCCCTGTGCTTTGTACAGTGTGCAGTGTAGCCCACTCCCTGTGCTTTGTGCAGTGTGCAGTGTAGCTCACACCCTGTGCTGTGTAGCTCACTCCATGTGCTTTGTGCAGTGTAGCTCACTCCATGTGCTTTGTGCAGTGTAGCTCACTCCATGTGCTTTGTGCAGTATGCAGTGTAGCTCACTCCCTGTGCTTTGTACAGTGTGCAGTGTAGCTCACACCCTGTGCTGTGTAGCTCACTCCATGTGCTTTGTGCAGTGTAGCTCACTCCATGTGCTTTGTGCAGTGTAGCCCACTCCCTGTGCTTTGTGCAGTGTGCAGTGTAGCTCAGACCCTGTGCTTTGTGCAGTGTGCAGTGTAGCTCACTCCCTGTGCTGTGTAGCTCACTCCATGTGCAGTGTGCAGTGTAGCTCACTCCCTGTGCAGTGTAGCCCACTCCCTGTGCTGTGTGCAGTGTAGCTCACTCCCTGTGCTTTGTGCAGTGTGCAGTGTAGCTCACTCCCTGTGCTTTGTACAGTGTGCAGTGTAGCCCACTCCCTGTGCTTTGTGCAGTGTGCCGTGTAGCTCACACCCTGTGCTGTGTAGCTCACTCCATGTGCTTTGTGCAGTGTAGCTCACTCCATGTGCTTTGTGCAGTGTAGCTCACTCCATGTGCTTTGTGCAGTATGCAGTGTAGCTCACTCCCTGTGCTTTGTACAGTGTGCAGTGTAGCTCACTCCCTGTGCTTTGTACAGTGTGCAGTGTAGCCCACTCCCTGTGCTTTGTGCAGTGTGCAGTGTAGCTCACACCCTGTGCTGTGTAGCTCACTCCATGTGCTTTGTGCAGTGTAGCTCACTCCATGTGCTTTGTGCAGTGTAGCTCACTCCATGTGCTTTGTGCAGCATGCAGTGTAGCTCACTCCCTGTGCTTTGTACAGTGTGCAGTGTAGCTCACTCCCTGTGCTTTGTACAGTGTGCAGTGTAGCCCACTCCCTGTGCTTTGTGCAGTGTGCAGTGTAGCTCACACCCTGTGCTGTGTAGCTCACTCCATGTGCTTTGTGCAGTGTAGCTCACTCCATGTGCTTTGTGCAGTGTAGCTCACTCCATGTGCTTTGTGCAGCATGCAGTGTAGCTCACTCCCTGTGCTTTGTACAGTGTGCAGTGTAGCTCACACCCTGTGCTGTGTAGCTCACTCCATGTGCTTTGTGCAGTATGCAGTGTAGCTCACTCCCTGTGCTTTGTACAGTGTGCAGTGTAGCTCACACCCTGTGCAGTGTAGCTCACACCCTGTGCTGTGTAGCTCACTCCATGTGCTTTGTGCAGTATGCAGTGTAGCTCACTCCCTGTGCTTTGTACAGTGTGCAGTGTAGCTCACACCCTGTGCAGTGTAGCTCACTCCATGTGCTTTGTGCAGTGTAGCTCACTCCATGTGCTTTGTGCTTTGTGCAGTGTAGCTCACTCCCTGTGCTTTGTGCAGTGTGCAGTGTAGCTCACTCCCTGTGCTTTGTACAGTGTGCAGTGTAGCCCACTCCCTGTGCTTTGTGCAGTGTGCAGTGTAGCTCACACCCTGTGCTGTGTAGCTCACTCCATGTGCTTTGTGCAGTGTAGCTCACTCCATGTGCTTTGTGCAGTGTAGCTCACTCCATGTGCTTTGTGCAGTATGCAGTGTAGCTCACTCCCTGTGCTTTGTACAGTGTGCAGTGTAGCTCACACCCTGTGCTGTGTAGCTCACTCCATGTGCTTTGTGCAGTGTAGCTCACTCCATGTGCTTTGTGCAGTGTAGCCCACTCCCTGTGCTTTGTGCAGTGTGCAGTGTAGCTCAGACCCTGTGCTTTGTGCAGTGTGCAGTGTAGCTCACTCCCTGTGCTGTGTAGCTCACTCCATGTGCAGTGTGCAGTGTAGCTCACACCCTGTGCTGTGTAGCTCACTCCATGTGCTTTGTGCAGTGTAGCTCACTCCCTGTGCTTTGTGCAGTGTGCAGTGTAGCTCACTCCCTGTGCTTTGTACAGTGTGCAGTGTAGCCCACTCCCTGTGCTTTGTGCAGTGTGCCGTGTAGCTCACACCCTGTGCTGTGTAGCTCACTCCATGTGCTTTGTGCAGTGTAGCTCACTCCATGTGCTTTGTGCAGTGTAGCTCACTCCATGTGCTTTGTGCAGTATGCAGTGTAGCTCACTCCCTGTGCTTTGTACAGTGTGCAGTGTAGCTCACACCCTGTGCTGTGTAGCTCACTCCATGTGCTTTGTGCAGTGTAGCTCACTCCATGTGCTTTGTGCAGTGTAGCTCACTCCCTGTGCTTTGTGCAGTGTGCAGTGTAGCTCACACCCTGTGCTGTGCCTCACAGGCTCTGGGTGCTGGTCCAATGGCATTCCCCTCTGTCACTTCCACAAGCAAGAGCCCCTGGACCTCTTCTGTGAGTCATGTGACCTCCTGTCCTGTAGCAGCTGCCACCTAGCCACCCACAGGGACCACAGGTGGGTACACACACACACATACACACACACACATGCACGCATGAACACAAACATGCACACACATACACACACCCAAACAAGTGCACATGCACGTACCCACGCATACACACACACACACACATGCATGCGCACACACATGCATGCATGCACACACACATACACACACGCACACCATCACACACAAACATACACATACACACAGTACGCACACACACATACTCACATGCACACGCACAAGCACCCACATATGCATTCTCACGGTTTAGTTCTATTTTTAAGGACCTGCCACTCAACTGTACAAAACTCCACCGTGCCTGTGCCTTCCAAAATACACTTACAATATGTGGGCTGCAGTGCTTTGCTTGTGACATTGCATTTCCGTTGTGCTCAGGGTGGTTCATGTGAGAAAAGCCCTTCAGAACCAACTGTGGCTCTTTGAGAACCTGATGGTTCAAATGGAGGACAAGAAGTCCACTGTGGAGAACACAGCCAAGCAGATCGAAGACAGGTGAGTTGCCAAAATATTATTTTAAACCACAAATACAAATAACCTTTGAGGCAACGGAAAACATCTCCAGGCACACAATGCGGCAGTAAGTTAGTAAGTGGGAAAATTAAGGCAAACATAGATCTATAAAAAAAGTAAAGGTCTTTTAAGAATATGTGTGCCTTTAACAAATAAATATGTGATTAGCTGTAATGGGTCCGCGAGCTCTGAATACCTTTCCCGATGAAGATGGTGGTTTCTGTCTCCTTTTATGTCATGGGCTTCTCAGGTTGCACGGGGTGAAAATCATGCAGAGGAAGGCAGAAAACCAGATCAAAATGGCCAAGATGATCATGATAAACGAACTGAACAAACGTGCCAATCTATTAATAGAGCAGCTGGAGGTAATCACTCGCTTCTGCATGTTTTCTTTTTTCTCATCACTCGCTTATGCATGTTCCCTTTCAGAGAATTCCAATCCCGCACCGAAAATAGACCTTAAATGTACCTGAGCCTCGACAGACTCACTCCAGACATGATGTAATCAGCCTTGAAGGCCCAAGGCGAGAGGTAGTGATTGAAAACGGGCTCGTGTTTTGACCTCTGGAAAGGTCTGCTCTAAATAGATGTTAATTGGGTTTCTTCTTGCCAATAGTTCAGCGCAGTCAGCATGTGTTGACACAGCCTTAAAACAAAAAATAAATTCTAAAAATAGTTGCCGTTCTTTTATTTAATATTTTTATTAATTTATTTTGATGGCCTGTGGGGTGTTGCCGCCAAATGATTGGATTCCAGGATATTACTAGTTATGATTTCTTTTAGCACCTGGGATGGTTGCTGCTGAGCACAAAACATTGGCAATGCAAAATCTTCCTCCGATGCTTGGGCAATATGTACTCTGAATAACAGCCCCCATGTTCTGCTTTCTCCCTCGAACAGTCCCATAACAAATCTCTAAGCTGAGATCACCTTGCTTTTTAATCACTGCTTTTTATATTTAAATATTTTATTTACTATGTGACGTGATGTTTGCTGTCTTTTACGGTTTATCTGTTAACTTCCGATGTTTCTTTATGTCTTTATTCTGCTGCAAATGCAATGGCCGAGGCTGTGGACAGTACGGCTTTACTGAAGTGAAGTGCATCCCTGGACAGCACAGCTCTACTGAGGCTGCCCGTAGGAATGCTGAGGTTTCTTCTTCTTCTGTTCCACGCAGAAAGTCTCTAATGAGTTCAGGCAGCGGCTGGAGGACCAGCTGCAGGGGATGATCGAGCTCTGCAGTCAGCTCAGCCACGTGCAGAACTTCATCAGCTGGGCCTCGGCCCACCACCAGAGGAACCCGCTGCTCTTCAGCAAGGAGCTGGTAGGCTGGCTGAAGCATTGGGAAGGGTAACCATGGGAGAACTGTAGTCCCATGGGTACCAAACCGTATCGAGGGGCTATATTGTGTTATCTGAGATTCAATGATTTAATTTAACCAATTAAAGTGTTTTGTTAGAGAGAGACTAAGAGAGAAGTGATTGGCAGTAGATACATCCCTTATTGGGTGAGAGTCAGAGTACACTGAACAACTGGCCCCTTAGGATAGGCGGGTCAAAATCTGTGAGACCATGGATGAACTCCTACTGGTAGCAGGATATAAATAGCACTGCTAATAATTCACATTTTGAGTCACTTCCGGCTTCACTAAAGGCAGGTAGAGTGGAACTAGCGCTGCTGCTGCCTGCTATTGCAGTCAGCTCAGTAAAAGCAACTTGCTTTCAGTAAGATCTGGAATGGCTCAAACTGCTTTGAGACTAATGTTTACATCCCCGCTGTACTGACAGTGTTCACGAGTGTAGCTCCCCTGGTGTCTGTGAGGGCGCCTCGCTCAGCGTCCTGGCGCCGTTTCTGGTGCAGAAACACTGCGCGCCGCGCTGTAAACACGGGAAGTGTGACAAGCGGATGGACTGTGGTCTTAGCCGAGAGATTACCGAGCGAAGGGAAACTGGGGATGGCTGCACATGCTTCAGACAGCCGCTATTGTTCGGCATTCCAGATTGCGGGGGGAAAATAATATGGAATTGAAAAAAAAAAAAAAAAACCTGCGGTTGAAAAGGAGCAGCTCCTTGCCAGAATTGATGGAGCACGTTGTAGCGATGATTCAGGCCTACAGCTGCCATGGGGTGTTTGAAATTGAGAGATAATGAAATGGAGTTGTGTAAGTCAGTGGTGAGAGAGTGAGTGAGAGTTTCCCTGTCTTTGCTCAGATCACCTTCCAGATGCAGCGCTTGCTGGAGTCCCAGCTGCGCTATGACCTCGACCCCCCGGTGAAGATCAAGTTTAACTGGGACGCCAGCCTCTGGACAAAGCACATCTCCACTTTTGGTAACAGTCTGCGCTGTTATGGATTTTCTGAGGCAGCGCCATTTTGCGAAAATATGAATTTGCTAGAAAGTTCAACAATATATTGGTGAATCAGTAGAGCACACTGAAAAACTGCAAAAATATTTGGCAAACTACTGTACTTTGTCCTTCCCGTCAAAGTTAATATATGTTAAATATTGTCTCATTAACATTTAAAGCTTGTATCTTTGTTAATCCAAAGTCACCTTATTTAATCCTTTGTGTTTTGCCCTTGAACAATGTGCTTATTTTTCCATCCAATTACAGGTGAGCTGACAGCTGAGGGGGGGAGCCCCAGTCATCCGGTGGGCGTGGCCTGTTCCAGTATCCTGAAGCCTCAGCCTATCCCGTGTTCGGCCCTGGCGGGCCCTCTCTGTCACAGAGCGCTGGATCAGAGCTGCGGGTTCCAGACGCGCTTCCAGCCCCAGCCCTGCTGCTCACACTGCGTCACCGTGGCCCTGGCTCCCGACCTGCTGATGGGCAGCAGCAGGGGGTCCCCCGGGGACCACCGCGGGGGGCGCTGTCACTCCGCGGCGGGGCCGTACCCGGACAGGACTCTGCAGCCGGACAGGAAGCAGCCGGAGGCCAGCGTGTGCCCCGCGGCCTGCACGCAGTCCAGCCCGCCCCAGCGGCGCTGTGACCCCCCCACGCCGCCTCCTCTGGCCGCCCGCGCGCCCCGCTGCAGCTCCCCCGCCCCGGAGACGCTGCCCGCGCAGTCCAACCTGCAGCTGCTGCTGCAGTCGCCCCCCCGGCTGCAGACGGAGCGGCTCCCGGACCCTGCGCAGGCCCCCGCCGGCTGGGGCGGCACCGAGGCGGACGCCTCCTTCCAGAGGAGCGAGGAGGCCCAGGCCGCAGCCTGGAGCAGAGCGGGGGAGGCCACGTGCACACAGCCCCAGGGCCCCCCTGCTCCGGACCCCGCCTCAGACCAGCCTCCGAGAGAGGCTGTGAAGCCCCTGCAGTGCACCAGCCCCTGCAAGGTGAGACGCTGCGGTCAGCTGCACGTATCTGCGCCTCTCGCCTTTTCAGTCGTTTTTTTTTCTCGTAAAGCGGCCTGCTGACCACAGCGCTCTCTGGAACCCGGGCTTGCTGGGGGCTTCAAAGGCAGATTGCAGAGAGGTGTCTGACCACAAGCCCTGCACCGGGGGTTTCAGTAGCTCACGCGCTCCATTACAGCACACGCTGGCCTCCTCTCTATGCTCTGTCTGTGCCAAAAGCTAACGAGTTCCAAAAGAGTTTTCTCTAACATTCCTTTGATGATAAGATAAAAACAGGCAATAAAAAAAGTACGCATTGTTTAATATTTAATCTGCTACAAGTTCTTTTTCATTGATCCTGAATGCTGGATGTAATAACAGTGATGAGAATAACTGTGTGGGTGTCTTCGTAGAAGTGTGTAATGCAGTTTACTGCAGGTAGAATTGCCTCTGCCTCCATTGTGCAAGTGCCATGCTCCATTTGGTGCACTATTTTTGGAGAGTGGCCTGTCAGCATTTAATAGCTTGACACACAAAAACAAAACAGGAAAAACTGCAGGAGAGGTGTAAACGCAAACCCCACACCACAGAACGGTTTCCTGCACACAGGAAATTGCCTCTGCGAGCGAGCCTTACTTTTTATGCGCTGATGAATTCGCCAGCTTTGTGACAGCAGCTTACTGCGTGTCTGACAGCACCTGGTAATGCGCAGAAGAGCAGCATGTCAGGGAGCTGAAAACCGAGCCGTATGTGCTACAGCGAGGCGCAATCTGTCCGGCGCGTGCAAACCGCTAATTATGACAAATGACAGGAAAACAAAGTTAAACAACGCTAGTGTTTGTGCATGCCAAATGATACTACTGTACGAGGTACACTGAAAGAACACGGATATCCAGCTAACCGTTTCTGACTCCTAGGACATTCCTGGGACATTTTTTGGGATGATCATGTGTGTGTGAGCTTTATGAAGAATATTGGCAAAGTGAAACGAAGGCGTTTAACCATTTTCATTCTGGCACTTAAAATGCATTTTACACGTCTTCCACAATGTTTTTTCAGAACTAGACCAAGGATGTTTAGAAATGTTACCAACATTTGACTGTAATACTAATAATCACAAATAAAGCATATCAATCATACTCAAAATATAATTTAGCGGCAGTGTAATATGAACACAGAAATAAAAAAGACAATGGATAAAAAGTAATAAAAACAGCAGAACAATAACATGCTAAATATAATAATCTGAAAGCCAACATAGCAAGTGAGTTTTTAGCTTGCTTTTAAAAGATGTTGGTACCACCCTTGTATCTAGTTTCTTATTTGGTGTTTTTGTTTTTTGCAGTTGACATGTAGACCAGTAATCGGGCTGGAATTAGATTACCTTAGATTCTGAAAGGCACAGGAAGCCAATGTAAAGATGAGGGCATTGGGGTTATTTGAGCTCTCTTTCTAGTCCTAGTCATCAATCTGCAGCTGGACCATTTGCACCCATGCGATGTATATTTTTTTGGGATACCACTGAAACACTTGGTGCAGTAATCAAGTGTGCTAGTAGCGCAAACATTTATTAACCTTTCTCCATCAGCTTGTGAAAGAAGTAGTCACATCCATGCCATGTTTCAAGAAACATTTTGTATTAAATCAGTAAAAACGGATGTTTTCCCAGTTTAAAAACATCACCATATAATCAAACCATTTTGTCCTGTAATTAGTCAACTAAATGAGTTGAGAGCACTTGGGCGTGTCCGCATACTCATTTAACCTGGTATTAATGAGGCACGTGGGGAATAGGAGATATGGCAGTCTGAATTCACTCCGACCTGCTCGGCTGCTTCTTCCTTTCCTGCCGGTCTGTGAGACTTTTCCCATCTCCACCACGCAGTCACTGGATACAGACTACACACAGCCTTCCCCCCGGTCAAGGCTGAGGCCCATACAGCACAGTGGCTTTTCTCTGGGGTTGTAGGGAAATGGAGTTCATTGTTTGGGATTCACCGCTACCCCATTGACATCAGCTGGCCAAAATCTCTTTGCTGCAACAGAAAAATGTAAAAAGAAGAAAAAGATGGAGGTTTCTGGATATATGGACGGCCATTTGAATATGATATTTAAATGCAGCTGTTGGTGAGGACATTCGCTGCTGCCGCTTTTAAACTATTTTTTAATCTTTTTTTATATTAAGGGGAAACTGGAAGATGAAAGGAAATCTAATCTGCACTGTGTTTGAATTAACGCCTCGTATTCAGAGATGAGGGGCCCTAGATGTGGGATTTGCATATGGTAATTTCTGCCATAAGTAGGCCTTTTGTCATGAAGGGAAGATAAAGTTTTTTTTTTGCTCTGTGCAGATGGCTGAACCTGGTACTGAACAGTGTTTTTAGCATTTTTGATCAGGCAGGTTGCACAGAGTGTGGAGTCTATTTCTGTCCACTCAGTGTTTGTGCGCCACGCTCAAGGTTGTTCTCTCCTTCTCTCCTCCCTCCCTCCCTTCCTGTCCGTGTTGTATGTGTGCAGGAGTCCAACACCTGCTCTGTGCTGCTGGCCCACTTTACAGCTAGGCTAGCAGCTGGAGTTCAGGAATGCACCTCTGCCTCTCAATCAACCAGATGCTCAACTCTTTTTCAACACCAAAAGTTCTGTCTCTCTACCGTTGAAGCCAAACCTGATCCGGCATCTGGTTTTGACCGCCCCGTGAATATTTATAAATGTCACCAAGATGGTGGCAACTAGCACTGCTGAGCAATATGTTCTGTACTTGCGTGTGCCTCCTTGTGACAGTTCATCAACTGTGGAACAGCACTGGAAATGTGTTACTCTCAGGAACCTCCAGGAGAAGGAGAGTAGGGAACAGGGAACGCAGGGGCTGACCATGGAGTCACTGTGTGGATAACCTGTGTGTGCTCCCCTTGCAGGGCCCTGCTTCAGAGGAGACCTGCTCTCTCAGCGCTCCCCATGGCCCCGGCTCGCTGTGGGCGGGGAGGAGGCGCAGCTCCCACACCTCCTCAGGGGACCCGGTGGCCTCCCTGGGAGCCTGCCCCACTCTGGTCACCAGCGGCACGGCAGCAGTGGCTCCGGCAGCACAGGTGAAAACCTGCCTGAGACACACACTCTGGCCTGCTGGAGTTTAATGCCGTATATACGGTCACAGTGGCATTTCATTGGCTAGCTACATGTAGGCCTAATTATTATCCTAAGGATGGTTGACCCAGGTGGGGGTTACTCATTTGTGGTAGTTGTGGCTTCGCAGTAAAGCATTCTGAGATCCTTAAAGTGCTTTGGCATGTCAAAATAATGTCTAAATCTAAATACTGGGATGACACTACTCCAGTGTGGAGACCCAACACAGCTTGTATTCTCAGTCCTAAAATGACCCCACTACAGCCAGTAGTGCAGCAGCTGTTCAACCTGCTGGAACACTAATGCATGACTAAAGTGCGATATCGCCATATCCTGCATCTATGTGAAATGTGGAGCAATGTGGTGCAGTTTAGATATTTAATCATTAAAATGAGTGTAATTCTATCAGTGAGGTGTAAATGTGTGTGTGTGCTATCCTTTAAGATGTTTTCCATTTTGCCCGGAATGTCTTGGGAATCCTGCATAGACCCCAGATTGGGAGCCCCTGGCATCCGCCGTAGAATGCAGACTCATGGGAGTTTAGGCGAATCTGGGAGAACATTAAGCCTGAGGCCCTGTTACTGTGATTCATTTAATTGAATCTAATTTAATAGGGGTTGGGTTCAGTGCAGTAGAAAGCAAAGAAAAATCTCAAAAGGGGTCTTGCCGGCTGCTGTAATAGTGTCTTTAATGGCTACGCGGTGGACAAAAAAAAAAAAAAAAGAATTAACAACAACAGGCCAATAAATAAAGTGGTGCCGTTGCCCAGGTAACGGTTTCTTCTGTAGTCTTTTGTTTAACGCTGAGCCCAGATCCCAGCAGTACCAGGGGGGCTGATTACTCTCAGATGTCTCTCATATTGCGTATGGGCGTGCTCGCAGTCCGATGACAGATTTATTATCTTCCCCCGCGTTTAATTACATTCCATCAGCGCTTGCTCCTTTGGCGCTGTTTTGGGAGAAGGCCCTGGAGCACGTTGATGGCGTGTGCTTGCGGTGTGGATGTTCGGGAGGAGCTCATCCAGCCCTTCGTGCGTTCACTTTCTTTTTTAACGTCCCCCTCAGGAGGATAACGACCCCCAGGCCAGCGAGAAGAGGGAGGAAGCTGAGCCAGACAGGCCCGGGCGGGGCGTGGTCCAGGTCGTGACCTCTACCCCAACCCCAATCTCCATCTCTCCGGATCCGCCCCCCTGTAAAACCAAGCCAGGTACGAAGTGGCCTGCAGCAGGTGCACAGCCAGGCACCCAGGAAGTCTAGAACATTCTCTCTGCTTGTATCCAACATCCTTTGCTGACATCAAGTTTGTGTGTGACTTCCTATTTTTGTTACGAGGCCTGTTAAAAACAGAGAAAATGTCATTAAGATATCACCTTCCTGTGTTGCCATCTTCCCGCCTTTCCTGATGGGCGGTTTGTGGTGCACATGTAACCGGTTCCTCTTATTCTGCAGAGAAAGTGTATGCGTGTGAAGACACTGGAATGACAGGCAGAGCGAGGCTCCGGATATCAAGGAAACGGCGGTCGGATATGAGGTACGGCAGGTTTTTCTTCTTTCCCCCGAGAGACTGACGTTTGAACCGAGTTAGAACACGTCTCTGTGTCGCTCCTCAGGGCCGCTAACGAAGGCCAGAAGGCCTTGAAGTTCTCCAAGGTTCCGAAGGCAGCAAAGGGTTCTAGGGTTCCGCTGGTGCGCCTGGAGCGCCTGAGGTTCCGTCTGACGCCAGGACAGCTGGCCGTCGCCCGCCTGCCTCAGCGCGCACAGAGACACGCTGGCCCTATCCCACAGCCACCAACAGAGGGCGCTGTTGCACCAGAAGCGCCTGGGAGCCCCACCTCTCAGGAACACCATCAAAAGGTGATCTGATCCGAACCTAACTTGAATCATTACCTCATCCCTTTGTACATTTCATGATTATTTAACGTGTTTCCAGTGTTTTAAGACTGTAGTGTATAACTACTATTACTATACAGCTACCACTATAACTGCTGTATGTTTATAGTTATTTATCTTTACCCTTAATGTGTTTTACCATCTTCTTTGTAGGGAAAACCTGCTGAGAATGCAGAGCTGTGCATAGAGGTCAATCCGTTATCATCACAACCTGATTGGTCACAGGGGCGTCGACCCGTCATCTGTTGTGTAGGGCCGGCGCCAGGTCCAGAGCGGGACAGGGTGAGAGAGGAGTCCTCCCTGCCTGCTGAACCACGCTCAGACCTGCAGTCAGAGTCTGGTACTCAGCCCAGGTCTCCACTGGACCCATGTGTGGAATCAGAGCCGTATTTGGACTCAGAACCAGAGCTTGGGTCTGAGCAGCAGCCTGGGTCAGAACCCAGTCTGGAATCAGAGCCACAGCCGGAGTCTGACTCTGACGTGGAACTCGAGCACCAACCAGACCCATGCCGGAAACCAGACCGGGAACCAGACCCACACCGGGAACCAGACCCATACCGGAAACCAGACCGGGAACCAGACCCACACTGGAAACCAGACCCATACAGGGAACCAGACCGGGAACCAGACCCACACCGGAAACCAGACCCATACAGGGAACCAGACCGGGAACCAGACCCATACAGGGAACCAGACCGGGAACCAGACCCACACCGGGAACCAGACCCATACCGGAAACCGGACCGGGAACCAGACCCACACCGGGAACCAGACCCATACCGGAAACCAGACCGGGAACCAGACCCATACAGGGAACCAGACCGGGAACCAGACCCATACAGGGAACCAGACCCACACCGGAAACCAGACCGGGAACCAGACCCACACCGGGAACCAGACCCATACCGGAAACCAGACCGGGAACCAGACCCATACAGGGAACCAGACCGGGAACCAGACCCATACAGGGAACCAGACCCACACCGGGAACCAGACCCACACCGGGAACCAGACCGGGAACCAGACCCATACCGGAAACTGGACCGGGAACTAGGCCCATACCGGAAACTGGACCGGGAACCAGACCCATACCGGGAACCAGACCCATACCGGGAACCAGACGCTGGTTTGGAATCGGATGCAGATTCGGAACTGGATGTGGAACCAGAGCCCAATTTGGTGTCAGAGCCAGAATCAGAGACATATCTGGACCCATCAGCCGACGTGGACTTGGGTCCGGAGGAGGAGTCTGGGCCGGTTCCACAACCCGCGTCTGAACGATCGGGGCAGGCGGGTGGCAGGGAGCACGCTGATAGGCCAGCGGCGGTGGCAGGGGGAGGGGCAGAAGAAGAGGCGGGGCAAATGGAGAACGAGGACTTCTGCGGGGTGTGTCGGAACGGAGGGGAACTGCTGTGCTGTGACCACTGTCCCAAAGTCTTCCACCTGTCCTGCCATGTCCCCCCACTGCTCAGCTTCCCCACGTGAGTACCACACCGCTACACCACACACACAGCACTCACGCCCCACACACCCAGCACTCACACTCCACACACACCCAGCACTCACACTCCACACACCCAACACTCACACTCCACACACACAGCACTCACACTCCACACACACAGCACTCACACTCCACACACCCAGCACTCACACTCCACACACACACAGCACTCACACTCCACACACACACCCAGCACTCACACTCCACACACACACCCAGCACTCACACTCCACACACACACAGCACTCACACTCCACACACACACCCAGCACTCACACTCCACACACACACAGCACTCACACTCCACACACACAGCACTCACACTCCACACACACACCCAGCACTCACACTCCACACACACACAGCACTCACACTCCACACACACAGCACTCACACTCCACACACACAGCACTCACACTCCACACACCCAGCACTCCCACTCCACACACACACAGCACTCACACTCCACACACACACAGCACTCACACTCCACACACACACAGCACTCACACTCCACACACACAGCACTCACACTCCACACACACGGTACTCACACTCCACACACACACACAGCACTCACACTCCACACACACACAGCACTCACACTCCACACACACAGCACTCACACTCCACACACACCCAGCACTCACACTCCACACACACACAGCACTCACACTCCACACACCCAGCACTCACACTCCACACACTCCCAGCACTCACACTCCACACACACGTGCAGGGAACAGAATGCAGCCGTTTCTGCAGCCGTTGGTACTATATTTGAGCATGTGCCTCGGCAATCAGATAATGAAGGGAAATGTTAGAATCTCCCTCCATATATAAAATAAACACACACAGAAATGAGTACGTGTTCCCTCCGGGGCTGCTGCGGTTCTGATGTCGCACTGCGTGCCGTCCCCTCTCAGGGGTGACTGGGTGTGCTCCTTATGTCGGGACGTGCTGAGGCCGGAGATGGAGTACGACTGTGAGAACACGCGCCTCTCCGTGGATCCCGCAGGGCGGGGCGGGACGCGTGGACTGGCGGACTGTGACCAGCGGGTGAGTGGACAGGCCCCGGGCTCAGATACACCACACCCTCTGCTTTCCACTGAATTCAACAGCTAACAGACTGGTTTTATAATAGCTGAGTCCAACCAGCTTTCCACAGGTTTATTGTGTATCCCACTGCCCGCTGTTGTCCTTGTTATTTTAACTTGGTGCCGCTGGCCTTGATGGCCGGTGAATATGGAAAAAAGCATCTGCTAAATGACCTGAGTGACCTGGAGGTATTCATTCGCCTTTCCCCTGTCCTGGCCTGCAGAGCTGTGAGAAGCTGACGCTGTTCATCTCCTGCAACATCCTCAGTGCCCCCTTCCACGAGCCCGTCAGTCCACTGGTGAGCACCTTACTCTCCACCTGCCCTGTGGGCTGACACCTGCCTGCTGCCACACACATACTCACTCACACTCACACACTGACACGCACGTATGCACACACACTCACACACACACACACGCACACACACACACATTCACGCACACACACTCACACACATACACACTCACACACACACACACTCACACACATACACACTCACACACACACACACGCACACACACACACATTCACGCACACACACTCACACACATACACACTCACACACACATACACGCACACACACACACACTCACTCACCCACATGCACACACACTCACACACATACACACTCACACACGCACGCTCACACACACTCACACACACACACGCACACTCACACGCACTCACGCACACACGCACTCAGTCACCCACATGCACACACACTCACACACATATACAAACACAAACACTCACACGCACGCACACACTCGCACACACTTACACACAGTCACACAAATGCACATGTACTCACACATACACATGCACACACACACACACACACACACACGCACACACACGCACACTCACACACACACACACACTCACTCACCCACATGCACACACACTCACACACATATGCAAATACTCACACTCACACTCACACACGCACACTCACACACACTTACACACAGTCACACAAATGCACATATACTCACACATACACACACGCACACACACACACACACACGTGCACACACTCACGCATACTCCCACGCATACACATGCAAACATACACGCGCACATACATGTACAGAGAGAAAAAGAGAGTAAGTGACTTTTGATGTTCATTAAAGAAACAAAGTTACAATAACAACTTAAAAAGCAATGTCAAGTCACCCCCAACCCTAACACTTGGGTCACATATACATACACTCACACACACATGCCCACGCACATACACCACCACCACTACCACACGCAACAACAAGTATGAAATACATTATTAAATGTCGAACTTGTTGCATGTATATGTGCTTTCCATGTTTCTGTGGGTTTTTGCAATATAACTGTAGTTGTCTTGTCCTTCCAATAAAGCACATTGAGAGAGATAAAGAGAGTTAACTTTTTTTTTTTTTCATTTACTTTTCTTTCCATTTCATACCTACTTTTCTTTGCCACCCAATCTGGAATGCCCAGGTGTATGCATAGGTCTGTCTCCCTGCTGCAGCATCCTCTGTCAGGACGCTGTTCACCCACTGTGCTTTGAAGGACACATTTCAGAGGACTGACAGAGAATGTTGAAAGAATGGGACAATTGTTGCAATCGGGAATTACATTTTTTGGTGAAAACTTTTGCTACAGACAGCTTCTCCCCATAGATTTGCGTATGCATATTGCTCCTTGCAGGCCCGTCATTACTACCAGATAATCAAGAAGCCCATGGACCTGTCTGTGATCAGAAGCAAACTCAGCAGGAGGAGCCATTCGCACTACTACACTCCTCAGGAATTTGTGGCCGACGTCTTCCTGATGTTCCGGAACTGTGCAAAGTTCAATTATGTGAGTTCATCGTTTGCAAGCCTGGCTAAAGCATTCTGTGAGCTGTCTATGTTTGTTCTGTTCCGCTTTCTCGCTTTTGTGGTCGGTTATAGTTTATCATGAGCTCAACCAAATAAATAATCACCCGTTGGCCAATTAAAATGTCCATGTCTGAAGATGTCCGTTCTGCTGATATGCAGAACACCTGGTTTTGTTTAGATTTGAGAGAAAAAAGGCTGATCGTAGTTGCCAAAATGAACAGCAGAAAGACATTGCCCAAGTTGTTTATGATGTTATTTTCCAACTTTCTTTGATGAATTGTTGAGAATGGATATAGAAGAATGTGAAGGAAAATTACAGGATTACAAAAGTTTCACAACTGAAAACCTACACTAAAATGCAGGTAGGTTGACTATATGGGTGAAAAAGCAGGAGTTGTACGTATCGCTGGATAACTCTCCCCATCTTTCATGACCCGCAGCCCGACTCCGAGGTGGCCCAGGCAGGCCGTAGTCTGGAGGCCTTTTTCAGCTCCAAGCTGAGAGAAGTGTTTGGAAGCCAAACCTTCCCGGTGCCAGAAGAGGACTCGGACAGCGAGGAGTGTGAGGAGTTCTACAGGGCAGGTGCAGCTGGCTTCCCCTGGCCAGACAGGAAGGAACACTGTCACAGGAAGAGGAAGAGGCGACATTCCCTCAACTCAAGGAGACATCACGTGTAACAAGGGCCACACAAATTCACTCTCTGCAAGTGATGTTTCTGCTAAAGCACCAAGACTTTTCTTCCTGTATTCTTTTATTTTTTAGGAAGCACATATTTAGACTGAGTTAATCTTCTTCTTCCTTTCTTACTGAAACCACATCTGCACCACTGCAGATGATTTTACAAAACAAACTTTTACTTTTCCGATAAATCCATGGCTAAAATATCTATTATCTTATATCTTTATAAAATCGTATTTTTAGATTGTGCCTATTTATTGTAAATATATATTGAGTCTGCCTGTGATTCTTGTACCATATACTGACTTACATTCTAAATAACCCTGTTACAGTATGTATTCTGTATTTGTTATCTGGGGGCAGCTATAAAGTTGAGTATTGTTAATGAAAATCATTACTGCTACTGTTATTGATGTAAGATATTACATTTGAAAACTAAAAGCTTGAGGCTTCAGCTTTTTCTTCTTTCATTTTTACTCAGTATGTTGTTAAAAGGTAAGAGAGTATTTTCCCTCCGTGGCCTGTCCCAGTTCACCAGGAGAGCTTTGAAGGCCATTAAAATGGGGTTGAGTAAAGGGCACCAGCACCGTGGTATAATGTGCCATTTAGTTGTACCAGAGGACTAATGAATAAAGAGATCTAAAAACACTCACAGCCTTAGTGTCAAATTGAGGGGATAAAAATACATTTCTCTGTTGAAACAACACAATAGATCACGGTGCCCAGGGGCTGTGTACGCATACACGCTGTTGCTAAGCTACATATATGCATTTTCATTTCTGGAATGTAATTAGATTATGGTTGTTTGGAGCAAGAACCGTTTTTTATAAAGATGGCTATAATTTCCTCACGTGGCTGCCATGAAGTTTCAAGGGTTTGATGGAAGTGAAGGGCTGAAGGGTGAGGCTGGAGTTCAGCGAGTCCAGCATCTCCCAGTAAGACTGTTTCTGAATGAGAGCTTCCAGACTGAAGGGCTGGGCTGGAGTTCAGTGAGTCCAGCATCTCCCAGCATCTCCCAGTAAGACTGTGTAAGAGTGAGAGCCAGCAGACAAGCCTTGAGCGGGCAGTTGCCTTGTTTAATATGATGCTTACTTACTTAATCACTTATCACTTAAAATATTAATTGTGTAGAGCAGCCTTCTTGTTGACTATTTAATAAGCAAAAATGCTTTGTTAGGAACTAAATAATGGATTTTTAAAAAAGATCTATTACTTATAAAGCACATATGTGATTCTGACAAAATTCATTGTAATATATCGCTTTGTTGACATGAGTTGATGTTCCAATAAATTTAGCCTGGATTGTACTTAATTGCTCTCAGTCTGCTTGATTCTGTCTGTGCTTCTACATTTATCTAAAAATATGAATATTCTTGAAACGTATCATCATCGTCCTCTTCCAAAAAACTCATACCTTGACCAAATAAAGCCTGATTTTTTTAATGAGATTCGATATACAACAACATCAGTCACATTTTAAAAAACTACAGTTATGCCGTTTCCCAATGCAACTTCTTGCTCTTGTACCCTTTGAGGCCTTGTCCTCTTATGAAAAATAAAAAATTAACATTGACACTCTTTGAAGTAGCCAGCACCCATTTGCAGAAATTAGTATTTTGCATGTTTTGTCATGGTGAGCCTGGTCCTTTTATCCTCAGAAAATGTGCATAATGATTGGCTGTAAATGTTTTAAGTGAAGTAAAGAAACGTGTGTAATGGGGCTTGAGGGCTGAGCTCTGACAGAATGGGGCTGTGATGCTGTGCAGTTGAAACGGTGCACTGTGCCAGACTCCTGCCCGACCACGTGATTCCCCACAAACTCACTTCAGCCTCCCCATGAGGAGATACCAGCCACTTAGACACTTAGCTGCAGCGTCAGTCAGCATTACTGTCTAACAGTCCTGCACGGCGCTTCTCCATTTCTTCTGGGTTTTTTTTTTTTCAAATAGTTCAAAGAGTGAAATGTGAATGCTTTCCTGGAATGCTCCATTTAATATTTATTTAAGCTATATTTATAGTTCTTTGATCCTTTATAATTTATGAAATGGGAGCAGTCTTAACAACAAAACATTTAAGTTTCGTAGATAACAGCCTTTTGAAAAGCCGGAACAGATCTAGAGAGTGTTTGCCTAACGTTAAATAAACAAGTGAATTCACTTGGGGATCGTCTTCCAGGTTAACTGGCTCCAATGTATAATGCATGATCTTGTTTAGTTTAAATGGCTAGACTGGCCTGCATTTTATCAACATTTATTCTTGACTTTAACTTAAAAATACATTTCCGCTGCATAAACACTTTTATCGCTTAATATTGGTTGTCACTAAACATGCCTAACATTGTATGTGAAGAAAATAATTACAGTAACTTTTGCTTTAAAATGAGCTAAAGTTATAGGTCAAATTGTGATTGAACACAGACTATGATCCCTCTTTCATTATATTTGACCTCTGTCTGGTGGGAAACCCACAAAAAGGCCTGGTCATATGCCATTTTAGATTAGACCTATTCACTGTTTCTTTAGAATTAAAATGAGTCTGGCTATGGGTGACCTATATCCTTCTGAAAACCTCACTTTAAAGGTAATTTTTTGCTGCTGATGCAGTCCAGGCATGGAATGCAGACCTGAGATAGTTCTGGATTTGCTATTTGAATTGAACTTGTTAGTTCTAAGGATATTTCCAGCTAACCTTGATTAAATCATCAAAGCATTCATTCTTGAATGCTGCAAATCAAAAGTAGTCTACTCCAACCGACGCTGTTTGTGTTGGCCGTCACTGAGAACATTAACATACTATTTTTAACAGGTTAGTTGGCATTTGAGGTATGGCGTCTGTCTCGACTGTAGCCATAGCTTGGTGGTGAGGGGGAGATGGCAGGTCTGGTCGGTGCTCTGGACCTGGGCCAACGAGGAACAGTCCAGAATTATTTCACCAGGAACACTAAAAATGTGCACCCGTTAGCTGGACTAAATCAACTGTTTCACTGTGTTTACCTCTTACAGCTATTATAGGGAAAGGTACTGTTGCCTACCAGATTGCTTTCGGAGCCAGAAAGCATCTAGGCTACTTCTTGGGGTTGAACCATAGACTGTGGAAAAGGGTTGAACTACTCTGATAAAGTATTTCACTTGCTATAATTCAAAGGTTCCCTTGAGGTCCGACCGAGACATCAGTCGAACCTTGAAAATAAAATTCACCCCTTCTTGCACAAAAATCAAAGGCTTCGGTAACGACATATGAATTTCCATGGTGTTTACAGTACCTGTATTTTATGACCAATTTTTTCAAAACTTAATGCCCTTAAGCCCCAGTTGCAATTGTAAGCCATCACGGCAACATCCCCAGTCACGTTAGGAGCATGCTAGCTAACACACCCGTCGCATGCCCTGCCTGTTTGCAGTCTGCAGTCCTCCACTAGGAGTCAATGCAGTCAGAGGACTGCAGTTCATGCACAGCTGGGGCAGGCGGACTGCAGGCATTTGATCAACTAGAAGTGTGCTAAAACCATGCCCCCCTGGGGACACCTCTACACACGATACCCAAAAGTTGTAGGCTTTGTTTCCAAGTGGGCCAATGTGATTGTACAGCATTTTTATTTGAACATGAAACACAATGTGACCTGAATTTTTCATATAATGAATCTGAAAATGTCTGCTTTGGAGATATTTAAAAATACACAATTAAATGTGGGTGACATTGGCCCAGGAGGTAAGAGCAATCATCTGGCAGTTGGAAAGTTGCCTGAGAGAGACACCTAACCCCCAATTGCTGAAGACTAGCTGGTTGGTGCCTTCCTTGCATGGCACCCAATCACCATTGGTGTGTGAGTGTATGTGTGAATGGGTGACTGAGAAGCTTCAATTGTACAGGGCTTTAAATAAACTATATAAATGCAGATTATTTACCATTAAAAACTATATGGCCATGGAGAAAAGCACAAATTATTAAACTTATTTTTAATGTTTAATATTAATGAACATAAGCAGTACATTTTACTGCCTGTTTATAATGTATTTCTGTATGTATATATGTTTTCCCGTTCCCATCGTCTTAATCTTTTTCCTTGTTACAGTATGGCATACTGGGGCATCCTGGGGCTCTCATGTAAAAAGATCTGATATGATATCACTGTGACTTCCTGAGTAAAGGAAGAACGGAGACATGGCTTTGGGAGACATAGGGTATGTTGATCTTTAAACTAGTACACATACAGACTCAGGAAGGCATGCATGCTGAGGAGACTGTGTCATCACCTGCTGTAATTGATCCATGAAGTGCTGGACGACCTTCATGCCACCTGGGCCTCCAGGCCCAGAGAGCCCTGTTTAATACAGTATACAGACTATGAGCTGTACTAATGAGCATGTGCATGACCATTGTACACTTTTAAACTCATTTCATGGTGTACAAGAGCCACTTATGTATTCCCTAATAACCGTAAGAATGAGAATGTTCACTCTGTTTATAGTAGATCAGCTTTGGTTTCAGTGAATTAAACCATTTGTAGCGTTTGTCTCTACTGGGTTCTTGTCCTTAAAAAACGTGACTTCTGATTGGATTTAAATTATGAAACAAAATCACTCCCCAACTGGTTCACCGCAGTTCTGGGAAATGGAGTCACACTGTGCTGATTACATCATAATTTCTGAAAGAAGTGCCAGCTTGCAACAAATTCATCTACCTATAAAGGCAAAGCTACTCTTGGCCTGTGTCCAGTTACATCATGAGTCATGTCTCTGGACTGTGCAGCGATGTGTTTTTAATGAAATCAGTGAGAGAACGCTGTCAGAGCTTAGGTTCTGACTGCGTCTGAAGATTTTGCAGAAACAAAAGCTCTCAGAGATATTATAATTTACTGTAAAGCCACAAATCAGATGCAGTGACGGCTGTCTGCTGAAACCTTTTTCTTTTGAGATGCATTTGGGTTCCTTACCATTTATGTTCTCCTTCTGGCCATGTATATTTTAGTTTTTCTCTCCGTTGGGAATCATTTTGTCTCTTATTTCCTTTCCCACTGGAATGGCTTTGTTTTTTGTTGTTCAGCTCAGAGCATGACTGACACGATTAGCCCCCTCACTGACTTTGGTGTGTTGCCATTTTGGTTTTGTCATTTGGCTTTTGGTGTGGTTCTACATTAGCCGCGGCATTAGCTTAAGGCTGTGGTCAGCGCAGAGATGGGCGGACGGGTAGCACACAGCAGGAGGGAGAGCTGTTTGGCACTAGTGTTTCCTGATCCATGTTTGGAACTGTCTGGGGTGCAGTGGCATGTGATTTAAGATCATGTGTACTTAGACCAGCTGTGCACACGTGTGGGTGAAACCAGTCTAGACTGTGCACAAGACAAACCAACACTAACAGGAAATTAGTTTAATACTCAGAAACGGTAACTCAGTATCGTGGCGTCGACTGTAAATCACTTTAATCTACAGTACTGGAGCGTAGCTGGGTTAGATTACATGTTGCCATTAGGATTCTGTTTTTTTTTTGTGTGGGGCGGATTCAGATACCTTGCAAACTAAGAGGGATGGAAGAGCAGTCTCCGTGCTAATGCCCAGTAGAGGATAGATAACTTATGTCGGGCTCCTGAGAGTCTGCTTCCTTTTTTAAAAACAATTTTTACCCCATTGTACTTCTTCCTTCAAATGTGAAATTCCTACTCACATCCGTAAGCCAATCCAATCCCACTGCTGAAACTGCCTTGACATGAATTAAGAAGAATGTGCACTGGCACTGCGGCCCTCTGAAGCATGTGTAGTCAGCGTATGCCTGTTTTTACCATGCGCTCCATTAGCTGAGCTGTACCGTCGCTGACCCAGAGCATTGCCCTTCTGGGCACAGGCACCCCACAGGTGCTTGTGTTACCGGAGCAGATGCTCAAAGCAGGGAAATTCCTAAACTAACCTCTCCCTCCCTGGGTGATGCAGTGGCAAGATTCTGAACCAAACTGTGGACCTAAGAATGAGCATGCAAGAGTGATGACCAACCCAACATTACCTACAGAATGATTCTCACAAAGTCTAAGTTCCACCATGTCGCAGTCGTTGATGTCAGAGGCTGGAGTACTGTTCAGTAAAAATAGTTTTGGCTTCCTCCATGCTTTTCCATTGAGAGCTTCCAATGTTGCAATCACACAGGGTCTGAAGGTTTTTAGAGAAAGATCCTATCAACCTAGCCAGTATCACAGTACATTCACAGGCACGGTACAGCTTCCCATCACAGAAATGCAAAATGACCATGTTTTAGTGTCAACGCGTAATTTCATAAAAGCACAGAGGTAGAATCCAGTGTACATCATTATGTATGGCATGCATCACACCTGTAAAAAACAAACCTGAACATTACTGCAGCAATGAATTGTTCAGCAATTTGAGTACACGTCTTCAGTGTTTTCAAAATGCTGATATGAAAGGCCTCTTTGCACCTCATATATTCTCCCACACCTGTGATATCACAAGCTAAGATGGAATGTCAGAGCAGTATTGAGAGAACGTTATTTATTAGCTGGCTGAAGGAGGTATACTGTATCACTATGGAAGGATGGGTCTTACCCCTGTGTTTCTTTCAAAGCTGTAGGAGTTATTTTCTGCTTGACAAGGCTCAACTGGAGGGTTATTAACACAGAATTATCCCCTCTGCTGCCCGTTGAATTATTCTGTCAAGAGGATGTTCTTTTTTCACAATGTTCCAATCAGATGATCATATTCATTCAGAATTCATAAGGGTGTCTAAGCTAGCTCCAGTTGACAAGTACCTCAATAATGTTGATGCACATCTTTTGGCAAATTATTTGAAGAAAAAAAAAAATAGCTTGCAACATTTTTATGTGATGTGCAAAATTAATTATGCATACAAAAAATGTTGTCAAACATTTCCAGAGTGACTGAAATTTCAGTCATTTTAACCAGTGAGGACATACAGTGGGCTCCAGAATTATTGGCACCATTGCTGTGAACTAAAAAACTATACAGTTAATGACATAAACTTTATTTTCAAACATGCGTAAAGCAGTGTGATTTATTAATGAATGAATCAATCAAAGTCTTACATTTCCACAAAAAACAATTATTGGCACTAGTTTAGTAGTTTGTGCAAACACCCCTGGCAAAGATGACAGCCTTGAGTCGTTTGCTGTAATTTCTCATAAGGTTAGAAAACACATTTGGAGGGACTTTTCAGAATCATTGATATCCTTGGGATACCCCCCTCTTCAGTTCAGACCACAGGATGATTCATGGGATTTAAGTCAAGCGACTGAGATGGCCACTGGAGAGCATGGTTGTTGTTTTTACAGAACCATTTCTTAACCATTTTTATGTATCCTTGGAGTCATTGTCCTGCTGGACAATCTATGTACGACCAAGACTCAGCTTCCTAGCTGAGGCAACCTGATTATGTGCCAAGATTTCTTAAAACTTTGTTGAATTGTGCTTAAATAGTGTCCCTGGACCAGTGGCACCAAAACATCTCCAAAACATCAATGACCGACCGTCATATTTCACATATGTATGAGGTGCTTCTCCTTGTATGCATTCCATTTTGCCGCGTAACTTGTTGGTGGTGTGTATAGCCAAGATCTTCAAACTCAAGATGCTTGGTTTTGTGTATAGTGCGATCCTTGGCTTACTCATGGCCTCCCTCACCATCGTCCTTGCTGTCCTTGGGGATTATATGCACTTGCATCCTCTTCCTGGCAAGTTTCCAACCATTCCATAGGTTTTACACCTTTTTATTACTTACAGCGCTAAGTGGTATGTTTAACCGTTTTTCTTTCTTTTTTTGTACCTATTACCTGACTTGTGATAGTCAATTACCATTTGCGTCTTCTGAATTGACAGTTCTTTGGCTTTTCACATGCTGACAAAGGGATTTTGCAGCCTTGTTAACTCATTTTTTATACTTTAGTGAAACAGAAAGTGATGGAATAACACAATATAGTTGACTGTAGATTGAAATTAACTAAATTAAATTCAAATTGTATTGCCAATTTTACTTTGTTTGATTGTATCTACAATAATTGTTAGTGGCGCCAATAGTTACGGCACCAGAAAAGATTTGATTACTACTTCAAAACATTGAAACATGAGAGTAAATGTATTGAAATAAAAGTATCAAGTTTTCCCATATGTTTGAACATAACATATAGATAATTATCCATTTTGTTTATTATATGCAGCCTTTTTTTATAAATAAAATAATTCTGAGGCCAACTGTACATATGTTACCTGAATTCTTGGCTTACATGTGCTAAATAGTATAAGCTCATTCATCCCAATTTGTGTTTTTTCACAGCACAGGCAGATAGAAGCTTGCTGCATATGTTATAGCTCGGGAACATTTTGTGCTTTTGTTCTTAAAAGGGGTCAGTGCCTGTTCAGTTAAGTGCAAAGTAGTGACACATAGCAGGCTAATAGCAGGCCATCGCACTGAACTCCTCAGAAACAATAAAAAACTACAGGAAGTAATCAGTGAGGAGGAAAGTCTCTTTGACTGGTGAAACAGCCCATGAAATTGAAGAGTGTATGATTGAATACGTTTGTATAGTTTTTGCTGTGGGGATTGTTCAGCTTCTTTTTTGTATGAACTGACCCTTGGTGTAAAAGTATTTTGGAAATATGCTAGTAATCAGTGTTTTTGCAGTTGGAGCCTGTGTGTGTGCCATGCTTGGTAATAGGAATATATCCACAGTGTCTGCCTTCACACTTGTCATTTTTCACTATTACTTTTTATCATTTGTATCCCCATTGTAAGGATTCAGATTTTGTTGCTGGAAAGAATAAGAAGTTTATATTAATTTTCAATAATTCAATACTTAAATTCTTCAATATTTATTAAATGTATTCCTAGTAAGCATGGTAAAAGGTGCATGAAACATGAGATGACCATGGATAACCCAATGTGTACTGTATGCTTTGGTGCTAGGCAGCATACTTGCATCTTCGAGTCCACACCTGGCACCAACATCTGCTGCTAGAAACTCAATTTTGAGACTCGGAGGTCCCTCAAGACACGACATCCTTTAAGTCTGTTTTCAGAAAGTCAACCCTGAGGTGTTTTACCTAATTCAGTACTCAGAGGTCTCTTTAAGAGTTGGAATCTACGTAGCTCTGAGGGAGGCACGAATCTAAGTATAGGCTCAGGGAACGCTTTATTATGTATTTATTAGACTTATTACGTTTTCTGCTGCTGTAGCCTGTCCACTTAGATGTTTCACGTGTTCAGAGATGCTCTTCTGCATACCGCTGTTGTAGTTTGTGGTTATTTGTATTACTGTCACCTTCCCATCAGCTTTGACCAGTCCGGCCATTCTCCTCTGACATCTCATTAACAAGGTGTTTACGCCCACAGGACTGCTTGGATGTTGGATTTATTTTTATTTTATTAATTATTTTCGCATCACTCTCTGTAAAGTCTGGAGACTGTTGTGCATGTCCCAGGAGATCGGCAGTTTCTGAGATACTCAAACCATCCTGTCTGGCACCAACATTCCTCAGTCACTTAGGCCACATTTCTTCCCAATTCTGGCATTTGTTCTGACAGTTGAACCTCTTGGCCACGTCTGAATGCTTTTAGGCATTTAGTTGCTGCCCCATGATTGGCCCCATGATATTTGCATTAACAAACTGGTGTACAGGTCTACCTAATAAAGTGAATACTGAGTGTACATACCACCGTGCCTGGGACACTGTCACACTTTAGGACATACAGTACATACAGTACATGTTAAGAGTCTTATGCTATCTGTGCACGAGTGCAACCATGAAGAGGTAGTTTTAAGAAACGTTATTCTTCTCCACTAGATGCTAGATAATGCTTACAAACCTATGTAATCACAAAAAGGAGAAGAAAAGAAAACAATCAGTAATTGCCAGAAGAAGAAAAAATCATTATGAATGAAAATATGGATGTAATACAGTAATGGATGAAATACAATGAAATCTGTTTGCTGAAAAATCTAAGGATGAGTATTTGTTTCCTGAAACAGTTCAGGGGCATGCTCAACAAAAAGGGAAAAAGCACATTAAAATGAGATTAAAGTTCTGACTGTATAACAGTTCCCTGAGGGAAAAGTGGTGCATACTTAGCACATTCACACTAAACCCGGAGTTCAACAAAAATGGCAAGAAAGAAATGAAAAGCTAAAGGTTTTCGTTGGCAGTGACCTTTGAGTAACCCATTTTAGAGCTTTTCACGTCCGGTGGGAGGGGAGACTACGTGTCTGTGTGTGTGTGTGTGTGTCTTCTTATTTTTTCCCTGGGAGAGCTCTCCTGTAAGGGAACAGAAGAGCGGAACAGGGAGGCACAGCGCTGCTTCTCACAGGGCGGCAGGGCTCACGGCTGGTCTCTCCGTGGCGCGGCTCCCACTCGCAGGCATGAACGACATCAAGCTGGCCCTGCTGGGCAGCGAGGGAGCGGGGAAGTCAGGTGAGAGAGGGCAGGCGCCAGCGCTTCTGCTCCGGCTGCGGCGGGACCCGCACGCGCACTTTAGCACGGCTCCAGCCATGCGAGGGGCTGTGTGCGTTAAAGATAACATTTTATTATGCTCTCCACGTTGCCGCGACATTGCAGTGAGACGATGGCGATGCCTCAACGTTGCGTTGGCGTTCTGAAAATGTCATTTGTTAGAACCACGTGTGGTGTAACCCTTCCTTAAGCCTTTCTTAATGTAACCTAACATAGCCGTTCCTTACCTGAGTGTGTTTGTTTGCTGTGCATGGAGGGATAGGACAGTGTAACTGTTGTGACGGTTGTAAGTTACTGGCAGTGTGCATACAAGATAAATGTACTTTGTTTTCGGGAATAATTTTGCATGAAGAATGTGGAGTGAGGCACAGCTTAATCCATAGCAGAAATGAAGATGGATGATGTGGGGGCACCAAGATGATTTATAAAATAAGCCCTTCTTTGAGGAAGCAGATGGGGAATGTGTGCTTTTTTGTCTTTACAGTGCAGAGAAGTTTTTGCCCCTCAGGGCTGGCTAACTGAGAGCTCTTAAATAGAAATTAATTACCCCGGGTCCCTTAAGACCACAGCTTATGAAGTGCTGGAATGTTTAAGTCAAGTAGTGACTGGATTTAGACTTGAGAGGGTAAATCAAGACAAAATTTGTTTGGGAGCATCTGGTGCTGAGGTCATGCTTTAACACACTGCAGGGGACCAGTGCAGGGGGCAAAAACAGAGACGTGTTTACCCCATGAGCTTACAGAAACCTCCCCCCTCTCCACAATAACGCGCACCAATGCATGATTCACATATTTCATACACAGACTGGAGGAAAAATTAAAAAGCTACAAAGCAGCTTTTTTGATGCCACAGAGCCAATGTCTCAGAAAGCCTTTGTCCCTAGTGGAGCCCTTCATCTCCGGTTCATGTGGCCATTTTCACCATCGCTCCAGTCCTTCTTCCATCTCCTCAGGAGATGGTGTTGTTCACTGTCCTATCTCTCACTCTCATCCAGCTGTCTTAGTGCGGTTCCTGACCAGGCGATTCATCGGAGAGTACGCCTCCAATTCCAGTGAGTATTTAGGCTTCCTCGCTGATGTGATCTAACATTCTTCTCAGTGATTGCTGTAATGCTATAGCAGAACACCAAAATACATATATTTTGTGGTAATGTTGTGTTTTTGCAGTAAGGAGAGTGTTGTGTTTCAACTGGATTTACTAGCTATTCCCTTTGGAATTACATCTGAAACTAAGCACTCACAAAAAGGAAAAAGAAAAAAAACAGCACACAAAAAAGGACTCTTTTCAAAAGCAATTAATTAAAAAAATTGTCATTTGTTTTTGTCTATAATGAAACCAGTGTGAGGCGTTTCAATAACATTCCACTGTAAATGTGTTATTCTGCAGCCTGAAAAATGACTTGCTGAAGGTATGTCATGACTGCTGTTTGAAGGCACAGACATGCCAACCTCTTTCCCATATTTATTGCCTTTCTAATGTGCTGGAAGGGGCTTTGCATTTAATGCTTTGGATTACAGAAAAGTATAAAGTTTCAAGCCTCTGCATAATTGGATAACGGATCATTTTCTTACATCTTTCTTATATCTGACAGAACAGCCGGTACAGGGACTCATGAGGTTAATGCTTGTCATTGTTGTGGACTGCACGACCAGAGAGCTTAAGGAGCATTCAACACATTGTGTAGATAGTTCTGCTTTTATGTCATGCCTGTAAACTCATATTCACATTTATCTATCCTAACTTTATTTTTACTGTAGATAAGGAGGTCTGGCCTGCTGCATGTGTTTCTCATTACAGTTATAATCTCTCTTTCTGTTTCAGATTCCTTATACCGTAAAAGGCTCTCCATCGATGGCAGGCAGCTGAACCTGGAGGTCTTTGACCCATGCTCTCAGGTGTGTATTTCCATCCTCCTGAAATGTGTTCTTAGCTAACCCATAGGGCCTGTTTCACAGACACAGATTAAGTGTAGTGCTGGATGAAATTTAGGTTTCTACTGAAATCAAAATCCAATCTTAATCTGTGTCTGTGAAACTGGCCCATTCTAAAAAAATGGTCATAACATTGTGTTGCTCATATGCATCTCCATAAATTGTAATTCTCTGGAGTAAACACTGCCTCTCCTTTCCATTTACCACTGAGCAGTATGCTTTAATTAGAAGTTGAGTTATGATGAAAAATGCATAGAGCGACATTAAAACTTTCAGTGTGTGTTCAAAAAATGAAATGAAAAAAAGTGTCAGGTATTTTTTGACAAATTTACAGTCGGAGCGCTAATCAGAAACCCTGCAGGTATTGCGCAGGGAGGGAGGGTTTCGGTTGGCAGCGATGCCTGTGTCTCAGTTGATGGACTGCAGATTGAAAGAGTCAGCCTGCAGAAAGTACTGTGGAGGGGGTGCAGGCTCATCTTAGGGTGCTGTTCCTGAGGTGACAACACTGATGCTCCCAGCAGGGTGCGGAGGGCAGGTGCATCCTGGAGGAGCCAGTTAAGTGGGCGGATGGCTTTGTCGTGGTGTATAACATCAGCGACCGCTCCTCCTTCTTCAGTGCCAAAAATATCCTGTGCCAGATCAGGGAGGCACGTGTGGAGAGCTGCAAGGGGTGAGTGTCTTTTGCGATGACTCCTCCCTGACCCTGAAACGACCAGCTTTGTCACCAGCCATGCGTGTACACCCAGGGTACTCAAAAGGGTGTACTCAAAAGGCAGAATGCCACAAAAACAACTTACAGCGAGCACAGTAGGAAGTTGTTATCCCAGGGTTGGATATTTTGAGACCCATAAGCCCATTGCTAAACATGCCCTTTGAACACACCCCAGCTTTGATGAATGAATAAGTAGTGCTGTGATCTGAGGCCAGAGGTTTGGATCTTGGCGATGCACACCACCAGCCACAGTAGGCAAACTTTGAATGCCCCATTTACCATGTTAAAAATGGCTACACGGGGACAAAGGAAATACTACAAGTTGAACTGACTGTGATGGAAACATTGCCTTATAGGCCTTAATAAACAGATTTGCAGGACTTGGAACCTCTGGGCTCACTTAAGTTAATTATGTGATTAAACGAATTCTTCTGCTCAATTGAACCGGCTTGTATCCAATTTTCTCCCACCAATTAATTAAAATATGATAAAATGTTAGCACAACTTGGGTTTCGCAGGACATTTATTACATGAAAGTAATTTGGAGACAATGCGTACTAGTACAACTGGAGCTAATTACAGCTCTCTAAATGGAATCACACGGGTGGCCAAGCCTTACTTCTGTCTTGCTGTTTCATTCAAACTTGCCTCTTATTAGAGTCAAATCTAATGCTCTACAAGAAAGGCACGAAGCAACTACTCATGCCATGGTATTTCAGATTCTATCTTAGTTCTCCGCTCAATCAAAGCTGTTTTTGGATCACACAAAAATATTTTATTTCTGCTGAATAAAACAATGTTGACAGATTCCCCTAGCAGAGATAATTCAACTTTAGAAAGTAAATGTCCTCCCAAGTATTTTGTTCCATTTACCTGGATTTGCACATTTTTTCAGTGAGGAGGTAGAACTAAGTTCTGAATTCTGGGTTGGAAGAAACACAAGGCAGGACTTTTACTTTCTGACCCCTGGACTTTCCACCACTGCCCAACGGATTACAGTAATTGCTAAATATCCTCCACACACAGAAAAGTGCAGTGCTGTACTGCTGAAACTCAAAGAGGAGGCCTGAAGGAAGTAAAATGATCTTAGCGGAGTTAATGGAAGGTGGACAAGTTCAAAAGTTCAAATTTAAAAAGCACTTACCCTCCATCCAATTTACATAAAAAATTGTCTTTGGGATGCCGCATCAATTAAAAGGTACATTAATGCACATTACAATTAAATAAAAACACTGAGGAAAATATTACAAATCAGTATTAAAACAGTTACTGGATTAATATGAATATGAATATGAATATGAATGGCATGGTTTGACATGTGGTGCAGGGAGACGGAAGTGCCCGTCTGCCTGGTGGGGAACAAGCAGGACCTCTGCCACGCCCGGCAGGTGTGTGAGGAGGAGGGCCGGTCTGTGGCCCAGGAGAACCGGTGCCTCTTCCAGGAGGTGTCGGCAGCAGAGGACTATCAGGAGATCGGCAACCTCTTCACCAAACTCATCCGTCAGGTGATGGAGCACCTGAAGGTCCGGGCCGATCGGCGCCGCTACAGCGGCTCCAAGTCCATGGCCAAGCTCATCAACAACGTCTTTGGTAAGAGGAGGAAGTCTGTTTGAGAGTGGTGCGGGGATCGGCACTGCGCCCCCTTGTGGAGAGTGGCCGCAGACAGCCTCTGGTGGCCCTCCCAGACAGAAGCGGCTTGTGACAATGGTATTCCAGTGCAAATAGAATGCCTCCAGGAGAAAGGTATTCTGGGATGGATGGAGTGGAAGACCCAGGACAATTCACATTCAGTCAGGTTCTTGAGATATGTCACTCTTAAGAAGAATTACGAGAATATTGTATTACTCCGTTTTTTTTTTTTTTTTCACAAATAATAACATTCTCATTTGTATATTCAGTGTTTATTCAACTTTAATTGCTCATCTTATGCAATATGTCAATTATAGTTTCAATATCTTTATGATGTCACTGACATGTATATATTTTGATTTTATATTATCTAGATTGGCAGAAACCAATGCCCTGTACAACAAAATGGCCTAGAACTTCTGTACAATTGCAGAGATTGATGGTGTCATTGTAGGACCCCATTGTATGTGAAATAAATAAATAAATAAATAACACTTGGGACTGTCTGAGCAAGCACACTGAAGGCTGGTATTCAGACAAACATTTCAACTCCTTCAAGAAAAATATTTCCAAAATTCTTTGTTGCTAACCCAAGGGAAATGTTTTAGTCCAGTGGTAAGCAACCCTGCTCCTGGAGATCTACTGTCCTGAAGGTTTTCGCTTCTTGTTGAGCTGCTAATTAGTAGTCAGTTGTGCCAAATTGAGTTTAAATGAAAACATAGGCTACATGATGGTAGATCAGGGTGGTAGACCAGGGTTGGTTACCAGTGCTTTAGTCCCTCTCCACTTAGTTGCATAAAAGCAGTAATGGTACACATATAATCTATTATGAAAGTTTCACAATGGGGTGGTTTTGCATATTAGTGCTTTACTTAGTGCTTTAGCACTTAACTTTATTCAAACAGTGCAGCCATTGCACTTGCACTGGGATAGTAGGTATTTTGATATTCTGAATATTGTCAATGTTTGTTTATAACTTGTTTATGACTTTATGACTTTTCCTAGGTAACAGACACCAAGGGATGTTCGCTTCACGTCATGCCTAACCACCCAGCTAGCTGTGCCAATAGCCACGATATACCATGGGTTCTCCTTCCATAACGCTTAATTATCTTTATAAACAAACATTGACGATATTTTCTAACTTATATTAACAATGCATTGTGTCTTACTCACATTGTAAAATTAAAGTGCTAAATTCTTAATGAGTGCAGTTTTCATTATGACATATTGTTTGTTTAATTTCTGGGCTAGATGATTTTTGGAATCCTGAGGACACTAGGCACTAAACAAGATAAAGGAATTCAGTGTGGATTTCTATTTTTATCTCTTTTCAATTAGCATCTGTTGTCAAATGGCCCAAGGTTATCTGATATCAGATTAGGCCAATGAGAGAACAGAGTTCTGATACCATTATATGATGTAACAGGGCTCACCAGTGCTCAGTGAGAGTTCAACCTAGGATGGATGACTGGAGTTCTTTAAAAATGGTCTATTCTTTTTTCACAGTGTTACTTTCGGGAAGGCTCATGAGGGCCTCAGTCAGGAAAAGTTGCTCAGCACAAGTGCAGGCTGATTAGTATAGCTGGTCACTTGTGTCTGAAAGGTTGTGATTTAATGAAAGAAACAACAGACTTTATCAGGAGATGTAATCCTCTTAGTTATGTGTAGAACTACATTAATGAGACTTGGAAACACTTTTTTGGCAGGGGGTAAGCCAAACCTCAGACACGTGATAACAAATATACAAGGGTATGCACTGTAGTTGCAGTTTTCACAGAGCAATCTTTATGCACTTTATATACTCTCTAAGACACTATTTGCCATTGTTGCTGACAGTACTGTAATTATGAGCACTGCCTCACAAGGACAGCTTGAAATCTACCGAAACTACAGTGTGTCAATATACTTGGAGGGGGTATCTGACCTCAAATGCTCTTGGATAGCATTTTGAATCCCTTTAAAAAAACCCAAAGAGCTCCAAATTACCTTAATCCTGCTACATTTGACCATATAAATGTACATTAAGACTCATCCCTTTGAAGTTATTTCTTTTCCTCCAGGCAGAATGATTGCTTAATGTAATTTTCTAAATCCATACAGCAAGATGAAAAAATGGGGAAATATGTCCTTCTGAGCTTGCCAGCCCACATAACCTGGAATCCTTTGGAAATTGCATTTTATACCACAGTGCTATGGTCTTGGAGGTGGTCCAGGGAATGTGCTTAACAAACAGTTACTGCCATGTCCAGGGATCTTGGCCTCCTGGGAATGAATTGAAGTTGGCCCAGTGCGTGGGTGAAACCAGGTCCTTTCCACAAGCGTGCTGTTAGCTGAAATTTCATCTTGGGTGCCACCATGTTTTCCTAAGTATTTGAAGAAGTGTGCTCACTCCCCCTGTCTGTTTAAAATGAAAACTGGAGCAGAACAAAATGTTCTGGGACAAGTAGATCTGCTTAATATTGGTATAATTTGTCTTTTTTCTTTTCCTTTTAGTTCCATGGAATTTTCACATCTATAAAGTCAGTGAAGACAGAGCTTTCCTCTGGCGTTTAGCCTATGTCAATGGAAAATAAAACACCAATGTTGAAACAAGGAGCTTTATAGATGTAACCCCAGGTCTATAAACCTCCTCGGTTGAAATAACAGTGCATTCATGCTACGTTACGTAGAAATCTATTATGTTGCTATTTTCATTAAATACATTTGATATGATAGTTGATATGATAACGAAAACCTTAATAAAATCTACCTTTCCATGGCTTTTGTTTTTTTTTTTATTTTTTTTTTTAATGGAGAGTTCTCACTTTGCCCTTACAGATTTATCATAGACCACCTTGTCCAGTGAGTTTACTTCAGAGTAATTATAATAATTTGAATTGAATGACAGTCAGCCATTGGATAATACGTACATGCTCCTTTAACTGGCATTGCTTTATACTCTTGTTTGAAGGGGGTCCACATTGTGAGCTTTGACAGCTTGCCGTGTATTATTTACAAAATGTTCCATCCTATTTTCCGGCCAATGCACCAGTCATTACTATCATAGTAAAAAAATATTCAACCAGATTTGAAGAACATTTAACGGTGCAATAGACCACTAGATGGAGACATAATCACAATCCTGTCCTGGGCCCAGTATTTAAACTTTTTTTGGATAGGATTTCAGTAATCGATAGGATTAAATCGGACATTTTAAAAACCAGAAGCTGTGATCCAGATACTAAAAATTGCCACAATAATCTGTATCCATTTAAAAACAGAAAATCTTTTCAGCGAGAATAAAAACTTCACTGTGTTTGGGCTTCTATAACTTTGATTTATTAATATGTATGTATTTGACCCCGGCCTGCCTAGCTAAATGATACTATTTTGAACAGCACTTTAAAATTTGAATATTTCTTCACCCTGAACTAATAATTCTCCAGGGACCAATTTTCTTTCTTCGCTGCACAGAAGAACATATATATTTTTTTATTCCTATTCATTTCTTCAAGTTTAGATACCCAGTGAGCATGCTCTGGTGCCAAAAAACGCCCCATTGTCAAACATGGCACCCTCTGCTTCATGCCATTGATCAGCTCCCATAGGAATCCATGGAACCAGTAAGCGGAAGCTGTCTCCAGTTCTTATACTGGATATCCTGGATGTCACAGACAGGCAGACTTTAGAGAGCTTTGCAGATGTGCATCCTGAATAAAAGAGAGCCATTGTGGGAACATTAGTTCAGTATTAATATTTCAGGTCTGGAATACGATCATAGAGGATTTGATTCACTCAACCCTGTCATCAACAGTTCAACTACAAACCAATACCAGCTGTTTTCTGCATTCTTTCATTGAACATAGTCATATTGACTGTGGCCATTAACCCCCAAGCAACCAACTTGGGTCATATCTCACCCTGAACATATACTTTTATTGATATCTTAATACTAATGCTATATTTTATCATTCCAAAGTGTATTGACTTTGTCAAGCAACATGTCCTCAATAAATACATACAATTTTTTTTCTGGCTTCTGTTTTAATTTGGAGTGATGTGATGATTAGGTGATGACATTTCCTTTGCAAAAGCAACACATTCTGCCAATGTAACTTGATAAAGGAATGTTTATAACAATCCAGATTTCTGTGGGGACAATATATGAAGTGATACATATCCATTGATTTCTTTCGGCACGTAAAATTAAGTTCCAAATTAAAATGACTGTATAGGCTACATGTGCTTAATTTATACTTCAGAGGGTATATTTAAAATTTTTAAGTTAGGAACATTGACTGCGAAGTTAATGAAGAGTGTGGGGGGGAAGTTTGAATTGTACATTTTTGGGCTGTAGCATGTAGCATGTTTAATGACATTTGTCCAAGCAATGGTCCTGTCCCGCCTGGACTATTGCAATTCTCTGCTGGCTGGCCTTCCATCATCTGCCATCAGACCCCTACAACTGATCCAGAATGCTGCAGCCCGTCTGGTATTCAATGTTCCCAGACATTCACATGTCACCCCCCTGCTCAGCAACCTCCAAGCCTGTTATGGCTTGCATGAAATTTAAAACTTTGGTGCTCGAGTACCAGGCAGTTAAGGGATCAGCCCCTGTATATATTCAATCACTCATCAAGACCTCTACACCAGCAAGACCCCTCTGTTCTGCCACTTTGTGCCGTCTGGCGCCTCCCCCTCGCCACACCTGCACTTCCCGCTCACAACTGCTGTCTGTCCTGGTCCCATGGTGGTGGAATGACCTCCCGGTGGATGTAATGTAATTTTAATAAAAAATTGGGGCTTAATTTTCAATAGTTTGGTCATTAGTGTGTGCAAAATATGTAGGTTGCTTGAGGGTTAAAGATCCCAAGCCACATATCAGTCTTGCAAAGAGGAGGCACGAGGGGTTCCTTGGTGCCCTGGCTAAAATCCCTGCTCATCCCTCACTCAGAGCTCATTCCTGGCTGTATCAGTCTTGAGATCCCCCAGGTTTATTAGCTCTATAAATCCCATTCCCTCCGTTTGTTAGTGGTGACCATTCTGGGACTACGCTACACCACACTACACCATAATAGTTTACCCAAGTTGCACATAAGAGCAGTGTTATTATTAAAGAGATGTGGGTGTTTCTTTTTTTTATTTGCTTGATTTTCTATCTGTCTTATCATCATTTGCAACTGCGGTAATCAATATGCACTATATTGCAATTGTATGCTTCACTCCTCCAGAAACGACAGCATATAATTTCGATAGATGCATATAAAAACATTTGCAACGCCAGGCAACCGTTTGGCGCAACATAGTTTTCTTCATGCTCAACTTGTCGCTGTCCGGCTCCCGTAGTTATGTGTGCAAGTTCGCAAGTCGCAACCTCTTCTTTTCATGAGTGAAAACTTTGTGAAGTGGTGCTTATGTTAGGCTTGTCGGACAAGATCGGGAATATGGTCCTGGGACCTTAACGTTCATCCTACAGTATAGACTCAACACACATCATTTACGGTAAATGTATGTTATTAAATTAAATTGTTGGTTTGCTGTTTGCGCGAACAAAATTCATGAAAGCGACCTCACCTGTTTCCATAGCAACACACGCTGAAACGTCCTGCTGTATTCGCAGGACTAGTTGGCTGTCGACAGAATTCAAGATTAGAGTTTTATTTCCAAGTTAACTTAGCTATCTAACGTGATGTGCTTGTGTATGTAACTTTCTACAATGTATGAAAAACCGAAGACAGCTGTGGCAGTCAGTTCAGCTAACGTCACGGTAACTTGTCTGGCATTCTAACTTGATAGTTAGTTCCAGCTAAACTTAGGTAAAGTTAGTCTTAGCTACCATAACTAGCAAGTTGTCCAGGTGTTAATGTTAACGTGCTTAGATAGCACTAATTGTTTTGACATGTATTACCTTATGTTCCATGAGATTGGAGCTGCATCACACATTGTAAAACATGCTCAGTGACTACAAGTTATAGTATAACAAGGTAATAACGGTTCTATTTTGTAACAACACATAGCTAGGTAGCTAGTCCAGGTAAAACTGTAAAAGGTAGGCTAGCTATCATTTACCGCGTTGGCTAAAAGTGACGCAATTTAAGTATCGTTAGTAACGGTAGTTTAATTGGCGACCAAGAGAGGAATATGTATGTTATTTATTATTCATTATAACGTTACCCCTGGCGTAGCATTTAGCTTTTCTTGGAAGGGTTATCTAAAGTGTTAATGTTAATTATTTGTTAAAACTTTCAATTACCCACAAATGACATTAGAACAGTGGTCTCCAACCCTGGTCCTGGAGAGCTACTGGGTGTGCTGGTTTTTGTTTTCACCTTAAAATCAGCACCCTGTTGAGACCCAGGTAACCAGGTGAGGTGAGTTAACTGTGTAATCAAGTGCTCTATTTGATTAATTAAGTGCAGAGTAACAACAAAAACCAGTAGACCCTGTAGCTCTTCAGGACCAGGGTTGGAGACCACTGCATTAAAAGCTGATCAATGTTGGATAAAGTTAGCTAGAAACGATTAAATGATACTCACACAAATTTCAAATTAATGAACTACACTATTCTTATTACTTTTGACAGAATACTTGAGAATGACCAAGTTTAACTGCGATACACATAAATAAGATGGGGGCTGTAGAGTGTTTTATCTTGCAAATAACATTTGTATGTTTTATTATTATAGTAAGCTGTGCTTGTTTCTGTTTGCCAAATTGGTTTTAAAACTTGGAAATGAAACAATGATTTTGATTATTTTATTCCAATAGGCCAACAGCCCAACACAATATGATTATGTAATTAAGGTCACTTCTTTAGATGAGCTAGTCTTCTGTTGCTGAACTCAAAGTGTTAAGTCCCTCAAAGCACATTTGTGCTTCAAGTTAGAGAAAACTGAATGTTTGAAATAGCCGTTTGCATTGAAACATCTATTACTATGCAGGTTTCATGCCAGATAATTAGATTTAGCTGGAACAGGTCACGGGAAGTTAATTGCTACTTGTATGAGCTTTAAATAATTATAAGAGATTCAAGCAGCTGTGTATTTCATACTAAATAAATTGTTTCCGTGGCACTTGTAGCCTTAATTTTGGCTCCTGTTGCTACATTAACTTTCTTGATTTAGAATTTAATGTTCTAGTTTCATGGTCTCTGTTAATGACTAATTTAAATGTATAATGTGTCGCAGATGAAGACCGTAGGCATAATGATAACTTTTTCTTAAGAAAAATTACCCTGTTCCAGAAAACCCCAGCTCTTCAGTGCATGTGTCTTTTGAATATTAAATAATATTAAAGGGCTGCATTGTTCTTTCCATTTTTCACTTCTGCCACTGGGTTCTGATTTGACCTGCGGATAGTAATGCAATTAAATAGTCTGCACTAAACGGAGGCTCTGGCGCAGAGCTGTGTGTGGGTCAGGCCACAGCGCTAAAGGACTGGAGAAAACGAAAGTAAACGAATGTAAGTAATTAGGGTGTTTTTCTGGATTGCGTGTTTCCCCTTTGGGTGCTGTGTAAAACATAGACTGAAAGTTTAATGTCAGGGAGGAATTACAGAAACCCAAGTCTCTCTGCTAAGTGCCGAATGCAGTTTAGATTACTTGGTGAGATAATCCATAGTGCAGTGATCTGCTGTGTGTGCAGCGAGTGATTCAGGATTCATTGAAACAAACCGGACGGTGCCAGTCGCAGTCTGATTAAACCGCCAAGTGAATTAGACTCGGCAGGACTTGTTCACATTTTTCACCCATCATTACGTTCCTGTCTTTTTATTGTTTACAAATAGGGAAGGGCCTCCTTTTGCATTCCATTCGCTTGCTGTTGTTTGTGACACAGAAATGTCTGTATCTGTGAGTCAGGGAACGGAAAGCACTGCTTGTAATTTTTGTCAGTTTCTGGTATAAACACATTCTGAAATCGCTGTCTCCTGGATGGTATTGCAGAGTTAGAATTTTTTTGTATTGGAATATTTAATTTTTTTGTAAATATTTTTTATTATGATGACTTAAATTCCTGAAATGTTGTAACTGGAACTGCCGGGGGTATTTATCTGTGCGCTACCACATTCTCTTCAATTTGTTGATCCTTATCTCCTAGCAACATGTGAAATGTTTTTAGCCAGCGGAGGGTGAGGGGAAACTCGATTTTCCACTTCTCCTGAGCAGAGCCCGTCCACCCTGTGGGCACTCTCCAACCTCAGCCCGCAGAAAGCAGGCAGAAATGCTACTTTAAGCTGCTTCTTTACACAGCTACCCTCACTCACAACATCCCCAAAGAGCAAGTAAAAAAAGCAGGGTATCTATTTGAGGCATGAATTCATATCTCTCTCTTGTGTAGGATGACGGTTGTGGAAGAGTGGAAACCAAATGCAAGCATTCCATGTCTCAGAACTGTGCCTTGCAGAGGTAACAGGCAATTTCCACTGTTGATCTCAGTGCTTTTTCTTTTGGCTGCGCTCAAGATAAGGCTTAATTGGTTCCCTTCGGTTCTCATTGGGTACCTAAGATCCCCTGGGTTACTAGGGATGTCTCCACAGGTGAACATACTCCCTGGAGAGTGAAATTTGACTATTTTATGACTTGAGTAGCACATCCATGTGCTATTCTTTTCTCTCCTCCAGTGTATGCTTCTCAAAGTTTTAAAAACACTTTTTACTCCTGTGACCAATTATTCATTTGTGGACAAGAGCAGAGGCACACGCATTGTGTAGCATAAACAGCTGTGTGTCTTGGGATTCAGCTAGCGTTTATGTCAGCTTTAGAATAGTGTTGACACAGCAGATTCTGCTATGGCTATGTAGAACAGTAGATAAGGGTGGGGGTACATAGCAGACACACCCTGGGACAGTGGTACTGTCTTGGAGGTAGTTATAAATCCATTGATAAGTTCAACAAAACTCCCTTTATTGATTTGCAGCATTGCGTGCCACAGTAGCTTGAGTGCTGGCATGCAGTATCCTCCTCCATCAAGTAATGTAATTCCACGCTTTGTTAATACCGTGAAGTTTGCCATTTGTCATCAAAGCCTGCTGTCAATAAATAATTAACTCGCAGATAAAGAAGATGAAACGCTTTGTTTGCGGCGGGGATGTGTCTGCGCATTTAAACCCTGCACTCACCACGCTGCTGCACATCGCAGCCTCACTTCCGACTAAAAATGAGAATTTATCACTCTGTCCCAGGAAATATCGTCGCCCTCTTGTGGTACAACAAAAAAAAAGCACACATTTAAGATGAGAACAACCGACGTTAGGCTCGTCCAAAAATAGTCTTTGAAAGGCACGGCCATCACTGCTTGCCTAATCTGAAATTCTATATCTTCACGAGGTTGATACCTGTTAATTGAGAAGCCTGTGACTCTCTCAATATTAAAAGGCTCCGCTGCATTTCCTTATGGGGAGTGGTGCTGGCATTAGCAGGAAGGTGGTCACCAGCCCCTTCTGTATCGACTGACGTCACGCAGGAATGAATCAGCAACCATCCTCACATATTCCGTTTTAACCACCAACCCCCCCCCCCCCCCTCCATAAAAAACAATGCCTCCAATTTCTATTTTATTGTGCCCCCCTCTCAGATAATAAGTCCTTACTCTGCGTTTCCAGGGGTCCTTACCCGGTTACTCTTCTTACTCACTTCTTTATTAGCGCGTAAAGACTTGAATCTATAAGCGTGCCCCATTTTGCTGGATTGAGAGCCCTACAGCCCTCACAGTTTCATTACAGCCCCGGTAATAACACAAGTAAATCAAGTAATAAAGTTAATGTACCATATGGTAGAAAGCATTGTTTACACTTCACTATTGCTGAAAAGATAGACAGGTGATTGCAGAAGCTTGCACAGGGGAAGAGAGATAGAGGGGCTGTGAGGAGAGAGAGAGAGAGAAAGAAAAAGAAAGGGGGGGAGAGAAAACGCCTTACCAGACATAGAATTATCTTTGTGTGGCCAGGCTTCATCCCAGTGTCACATTCAATTTGTGTTGAGAGCCAAGCCCCTGCATCTCTCTGGCAGTCAGAGGAAACAATGTGCCTCTCTCTCCGCAAACAATCGGTAAATAAGCCCTAATGGGGTTTTGACAGTTATGTTAAGGGTATGAAAAATGCAAGGGGGATCGATTGCTGACATTCTATCTGCTATAATTACTTTCTGCTGAGTGCTTTCTAAGATCTGAGAGCTAGGTGAACCACGCTGGGTCTGACCGCTATGAAATTATCACCCGTGTATTATTTTTGTCGCGCATTTGTCACCTTGGCCCCGCGATGCTAAGGTCTCGATTCTGTTATTTCACTTTGTTATGTCTACAGTGCGGGCCATTCTTCCCAAGCGGATAGCATATTTATGTATTTTTATTGAAGAGTGTTACCTGTTGATGAACCCAACACAAAGAGGATAAAATGCTGAAATGTACAGTTTTCGTTTTCCGTTGTGAATTTTGTTACAGCTTGGTAAACTAGATTTGACGATGCATGCTGACTTATATTAGCCTGTTCTAGACACGCATGTTTATACATTATTCTGTTTCTCTGTGGTAATAAGTAGGATGATACATTTGACATTTAAAACTCATGAGGCGTAAGTTACTGTATCAGTTTCAGCGGTTAATGCAAAAAGCTTTGAAAGAAGGAGAACCTTTGGTCAATTGATTTGATAAGATAAGATAAGGTTGTAGTGTAAGATGAGTATATGTGTATACTGTGCCTGTAACTGACATTGGGGGTTTTCCAAGACTCATTGTAAGCAGTGGTGAACTGCTCATTAACACTGAGTGTAGCCTACTCGCCAAGGTACAGGTTTCTGTTGTGCATTTCATGTGATTTGTTTGATACTTTAGTAAGTGGTTGCAGGAGTGTTCGTTTGGATTGTGGGGTATTCTGGGCAGGCTTTTTATTTTATATATATGTTTCGTTATGGTTATTCCAGATGGGATGTTTGGGCTCGTCAAAGGGCATGGCTGGGGTTGTAGCCAGAAGAACATGTGAGGCTGTGTGTTAGTAAATTAGCCTATTGCTCCTATTCAGTAACTGATCTTCTTATTTATTGATTGAATTTTCTTGCATTTTATTATTGGTTATATTACAGAACTTCTTCTGTATGAATGTTTTTTTAAAGCATTCATGTCAATGCTTTAAAAACAGAATAAGTATGCCTAGGATACAGAAGGCTAGCACGGGTGTAATCACGAAGTGTGTTTAATAACAGGGTCATTTTGTGTCTACAGGTATCGATGGCAGCAGAGCACAGTGATTGACATGAAGCATTGTGAGCCCAGCAGAGCTTGGTAATTCTGTTTTCATCACTGTGGTCTTCCTGCAGGGCGAATCTCTCCATGCAGAGGGGCATAGAGGAGCACAGGTCCGGTGCACACGTGCATACCTGTATGTCTGTGTTCAGACCTCCTCCTCTTCCCCCAGGCCTTTAAAACGCTGTGGTAGATCAGCTTTGAGTGCCGCCGGCTTTTGTCTCAACAAACCATCCATCATACTAATCGGTCAGCGTTCATTAGACCACCATGGTTACAGCGGTATACACAGACTTAGGGGCAGCCCCTGCCTCTTTCCCCAGCAAGGGAGAGGGGTATTAATACACAACTCTGCCATTCTATACTCAAGTGTGAACTAATTCTTACTATAGCAAAGCCAAACGACAAAAAGGCCTTAGCCTAGGTGCTTGAATGGGGCCTAGGCACATATCCTTTTGATTGATTCAGACTAGCTACAGGTGAGATGGTTAAAAATAGTGCATGATGAACCAGTATTCTGATTGTTACAAAAACCAAAATGGTTTTTCAGGTGATTTATATGTTTTTAAAAGGTTTTTATAAAAACCTTAAATTCAGGCTGGTTTTAAAAGCCATACGCTGGTAAAGAGGCACACACCCGTGCTGTGACTTATTTTAAGGCCTCCTGGCCCCTCCCTGTTGTACCTGAGTTGACCCCAGTGGCAGTGTCCCTCTCCCAAAACGCCCGCAGGGAGACAGGCCCCGCGGCGCTCCCCTCCCGTGGCCCCGTCCCCGGGCCCCCTGCCCACGCGCTGGCCGCAGTTCAGCCGCTGAGGACTTCCAGGGGCTGTCACGATCATTGGCTTCCTGACGCGCTAGCGGAGGAGAGCTAATGGGGGAGACGGGGCCCGTTATGAGAACCCTGTCACGGGGAAGATAGCGCGGCGCAGTGAACAGGTTAAAGACACTGTTTCCTTGTTCATAATTAATGAGTCTCCGTGCGGCGGATCCACTTCAGCGCTCCGAGTCATCGCTTGATAATTGTCGGACATTTAATTTGGCTCCCGCCAGACTTCTTTCAGGCCGGGTAAATTGTGCTTAATGTTAATACGGACTCCTCCTGCATCCAGCCGGCCAGGCAAATGGCAGTTGGAAGGTAGGCTACTGTGCGCATGCTGGCCTTTCATGGCAAAAGCTGGGAAAGTGATGATTAATACCTATATTATTGCACATTATTGTATTTTATGTATACTGCTTGTGAAATCTTATCATATATTTATATTACTAAGTGGTCAGTACAACAGCAGTGTGATTAGGAATAGCCTAATTAAGGAGTAGCCTAATTATTATACGTTATTATGAAATGTCAACACTGAAATTAAAATGCACACGGTCTTTGAATGAAAATATAGTGTAGCATCATGATCTAGGATCAGCGTCGTGATTCCTTCCCAAGCACCCATCAAATGAATTGATACATGATACATTGATAGATGTAAAAAAATGTCTCAGTACTGGAATGATGAAGAATACTCCTGCTGGCTCTCCAGCTCCAGGGCTGTTGGTGTGTTTTGGTTTGGGGGATACGGGCTCTCAGAGACAACACGGGATGGGCAGAGGTGAATTACCTGTTCCAGCAGACAGGTTGCCGTGGTGACACAGACAGACTTTTTTCTGAAGTGCTTAGCTATTGATTTTCTTTGTGGGGTCACCTGAGTTAAACTGCAGTTAAGGAGCTATTCCACTCTGTTACCCCACAGGGATACGCTGTTACAGCATTCAATTGAAATCACATTTCTCATTTAATTATAAAAATGCCCAAACATTTCTGTAATTTATCAATGTGCAGTCACAAATAGCATGATTATTTGGTATATAGGTGTGCGTTCCATTTTCCATTGTATCTGAATGTATTTAAATAATTATTTAACTAATATGTTTAAATCATTTATTGTTTATTTTGTATTACAGATTATTTAGCCGAGCTGTTACTTGTATGTGATGGTGTGTGTTGTGTGTGAGTGTATGTCATTTGCATGCAGTACACAGTATGTCTGTCCTTATTCCTTAAACTGGCACACCAAGACATAACAATAATGTTTGGTATGTAAATATTTAAGGACCCCATGGTTACCCAGCTGAATATGTCGGCAGTGTAATTCACTGTGCGGTCTGACTTTAAATGAAAATGCACCCTGATGGGATATAAGTGAGCTCCATAATGTTTGGGACGTTTTATGACCGAAAAACTCTCAGCATAATGAAGAAAAGCCCCCAAACACCTGCAAAACAGATCATAAACACTCTTCATGAGTCAGCTGTGGCTGTGTCAGTGACTACTGGCTGTAGGAGAGTGCCCATGACTACTGGCTGTAGGAGAGTGCCCATGACTACTGGCTGTAGGAGAGTGCCCATGACTACTGGCTGTATGAGAGTGCCCATGACTACTGGCTGCAGAAGACTGTCCATGACTACTGGCTGTAGAAGACTGCCAGTGACTACTGGCTGCAGAAGAAGTTTTTATGAACAGAACTGCAGAAGCTACACTTCAAGATGCAAACCACTAGTTAGCCGCAAAAACAGGATGGCCAGGCTTTGGAAAAATGGTCCTGTGGACAGATGAGACCCAGAATCAGTTGTATCACAGTGATGGAAAGCGTGGAGGCCAAAAAGGACTGCCCAAGATCAAAGCATCCCACCCCCATCATCTGTGAAACATGGTTCTGGAGGTGTTATGGTTTGGACATTTATGGCTGACACAGTTACTGGCTCACTTGTCTTCATTGATGATATAACTTCTCATAGGAGCAGCAGAATGAATTCAAAGCCAAAAACTAAACTTCTAGACTGGCCAAGTCATTCACCCGATCTAAATCCAATTGACCATGCATTTCACATGCCCAAGAGAAAACTTTATGCATCTAGCCCCCAAAACAAGCAGGAGCTGATGATGGCTGCATTACAGGCCTGGCAGAGCATCACCAGAGAGGATACTTAGTACATAGTGATGTCTATGGGTCACAGACTTTGCATGAAGAAAAAAGATGTCTTTGTCCCAAATATTATGGAGCTCACTAAACCAAAAACTGCGGTTTGGTTTGCATGTGTTTGTTTCTGTTCTTTCGATTGCTTCAAGAATCGTCTTTTCTGTCTAGCTCAGTTTGCGAAACGGTTGATTTGTGAAAAGAAAATTCAAGGATCCGCTGACATCAATTAAGTTGCCTGTTTGAGAGCATTACAGATAACTTGCTTCACAAGTTTGCCGTATACTAATGAAAAGGCTTGGTGGCCCATTTATGTCAAAATCACCATGGTGTGTCCATAACAAGCACAAGAGGCACGTGCTTTACCTCAGAACTTCAATTGATTTCCATACAGTCAAATATTGAATATAAAATTGATTGTTTTAACCTTTTATCTGAGATTCAAACTGATGAATATAATCTTTCTTGTCTTGTTTACATAGCAGGTTGAGTTTAAGCTGCCATAGTCTATTATGTAGACTCAAACCCAATAGACAAACCCAATGTGCAGTTCATGCTGAAAAACCATCCAAACTGCAAAGAAGACTGGGCTAAAATTCCTTAGACTGATATCAAATTACAGGAAGCGTTTGGTTGCAATTATTGCTGGTGATGCAACCAGTTATTAACTTTAAAGGTGCAATTTTTCACAGGCAGGGGTATGGATGTTTGATAACTGTTTTCTTTCAATAAATATAATAATCGTTTCAATGTTTTTTTTGTTTATTCAGGCACCCTTTGTCTAATATTACATTCTGTCAAAAGATCTGAAACCATTCAGTGTGACAAATATGCAATGATAAAGGATACTTTTTCACGGCAGTGTATTTAAGATTCTCATTTATTTTTCCTCTGCAGTGCTGCATTCTGATTGTTTTTTGAACTGGTGTCTGGTATTAATTAGCCTTGCTGTGTAATTTCTTGGTCAATTTCCTGTGTGTGATTTTCTGTGAAATGCCACCTCTCTTCATGCGATCCAGTTGACAGATGCTTGTGAAGCTGGTGAGAAAATGGCTTCCCAGTGGATCCGTGTGAGCAGTGCGGAGAGGAAGGTGCCCCACACGCGCATGGAGGATGAGGCTGCCATCCAGGTACACCGGCAGGACGCCGTCTGCTATTGAACTTTGACCTTTGTTTCGCCCTCCCTCAGGGATTCAGCTCATGAGCGTCTGAAAAGGGAAGATAATGTTAGTGAGAGATGTTCCTGCTTGATTTGGGAATTGAGCTCCAGCGTGGCCTCGTTCTGGCTGGATTAGGGGGGGGGGTTTGAGTTCACCAGAGCTGCTCTGGTTGCTGCTGCATTAGTTGCTTACAGCCATGCCCTGGGTGCCCCCAGGCTGCCAGTTTTCAGTGAAAAATGTGCTCCTTTCCGGAAGTACTGGGAAAATAGTCCTCAGAGGACTGCAGGCACCTTACAGTACATGTTTCTACACAGAGGTGGCTTAAGAATGAACGTACAAATTATAAATTGAGAAGGTAGACAGGGGGAAATGTTTTAGAAAATCCAGTTTAGCATTCATACTCTCTGGAAGAATACGAGTGTGATATAGGGGCGGCCTGTAGCGTAGTGGTTAAGGACTGGGCCCCTGGTGCATTGCTCCAGGGGAGGATTGTCTCCTGCTTAGTCTAATCAACTGTAAGTCGCTTTGGATAAAAGTGACAGCCAAAATGACATGTAGTGTAATGTAATATACAGAATTATATTACATTATATATTATATTAACCCCCGTTAAGCTGCCTGGGATCTGCCAGCTGATTCCTCTTACCTGTTTGAGGTCACACAGACAGCTATATATTAATTTGTCATGTATTTGTGTTGTGTCAATAGCAAGTATACACATTTGGGAAGAAACTGGGTCAAGGCAGCTTTGGGGTGGTCTATGAGGCCACCCACATCGAGACGCAGAAGAAGTGGGCCATTAAAAAGGTTAACAGAGAGAAGGTGAGTGGACCCTCTGTTCAGTCCAGTCCAGAAAGCACCTGCACCCTCCAACATCAGGACTCACAATTATAAGTCTTCTGTGTCCTCATCCCCGTGGTCTCATTCTCGTATTTTCCAGGCTGGGAGTCACGGTGTAAAACTGTTGGAACGGGAAGTAAGCATACTAAAACGAGTCAATCACGGCCACATTATACACTTGGAAGAGGTGTTCGAAACGCCGAAGGTGAGTGTTGACAGTATCTCAGATTAGGTACTCAATCAGTAACTTAATCCATATTATGAAAAGCTGTCCGTTTTTGACTGAAGATGTTACCCGTGTAAAATGATGGGTAGCATTACTTGATGTTGCATTTAAGGCAAATATAAAAACCAGCAGACCCTGCAGCTCCCCTGGACCAGGGTTGGGCATCCCTAAATGTGTACAGTATGGTACAAAGATGAATTGTACTGATACTGTTATGCTGTGTTGTGCTGTAAGAATGTCAGACAGTGTTATTTATTTTTTTTTTTTCAGCCAAGTATTTTTATTAACATGAGATGCACCTCATATCTCTACAGTACGGCACTCTGGTGCATTCTGGTGAAGCGAGAGCAAAAAGTACAGTAATGTAACGACATAGATGGCTGTGTAGATTCAGGAAAGTTCTGCTTAATTACCAACATTCAACATCCTCTGCATCGGTAGGGCCTTACTAGGCCGCTAACCGAATGTTTTCCTGAGATAAGTTGCTCTATACGGTGGTGTGATAGAGTGGTGAATAGGCTCGGGGGGTGGGGGGCTTTGTGAAGATGTCCCTTGTGCGAAATGTCCCTTGCCTGACCCCGTAATCCTGTGGTGTTGCCACGGAGACAGAAGATGTACATGGTGACGGAACTGTGTGAGGGAGGGGAGCTGAAGGAGATTCTGAAGAAGAAGAGGAATTTCACTGAGGAAGAGGTCCGGCACATCATCCACGGCTTGGCAGAAGCTACAGTGTACCTACACAGGAAGGGTAAAACCTCGCTCTGCTCTCCGCTCACATCACGGCAGTCAATGTAGCATCACCCAATCCCAGCCTCAAGGGTAAAGGGAACTGCACCCTAATTCCATGTTACTGTATTTTCTTAATTCTTCTACTGCTAGATGATTTTTTTTTTACATCTAGGATGTGGTTGTCTAGTTATATTACATTGTGCTTCCTGCAGTCCAAAAACACACCTCTTTGACTTTGAGCTATGCTGTGGCACTACATTTCCCACGATTCCTCTTGCTTTTTTTAGTTTGTCAGGCATGGATTGGACGCCAGTGGGTACTGCGCATGGAACGAGAGAGGATGTAAATTAACTACGTTTTCAGAATTGAAATAGTAATTGGTCCCTCCCCCTTTCCAGATCAATATGTATTGCTTATTTTCTTTTTATTTACAAAAAAGAAAAAATACCAGGCAGAACACAGTGCCTCAACCTGTACATACATTTCAAAGGCTACTCTTCTCTCTCTCTCTCTCTCTCTCTCTCTCTCTCTCTCTCTCTCTCTCTCTCTCTCTCTCTCTCTCTCTCTCTCTTCATGCTTAATTTGTTTCCACCTCCTCTGGTGTTTTTAATAGTCTTATTTCCCATCCTGACGGCAGCCTTTCTCTCATGATTATGAATCCTCTTTAAAAGAAACTAATTAAAAAATCCAAGGACCTCTGACACCTGCGTCGGCAGTAAGTCATATTTAGTTTCTTTTTAGAAATAATGACGTTGTTTCCAAAAGTCTTTGTATTCAATGACATTTGATAATCAGGAAGGCGACACCATATTATTAACTTTGATTATTTCAATAACAAGGTAATAAGGAATATCTGCAAGCCACAAAAAAAATACAAAATAGATCAGCCCTTTTTAATTGAATCCGATGGGTTCATTTTAACGTGTTTTGTTTTTTTGTCCGTCATAGCGGAATCGCTAGTTAGAGGTAATTTAAGACGTTGCTTGGCAATGAGACCATTATGTGTGGCTAATGGGTCATTTCGAGGAAGGAGCAGATGAATACTGATTAATAGGTATACTTGCACACCAAGACTCCCCGTGCATTTGTGTGCCCTGTCTCTATAACAACTAAGGAAACATGCCACTCTGTTTGCTTTGCATATGCATTGGTGATACGTTACTCACTGAAAATGAGACCGTAAATGTTGCCTATTTTTTCCACTATTGCCGTTGCTGACAGATATGGAGTTTTTTATTATACAAAATGCAGGCTTTTCTTTGATAAGATGTATTGCCTGAATGTTCAGCTCAGAAATTCGCAATCTATTTAGATATTTTTAGACTTTTGAACTGTTGCTTGTGCTTCAATTCAAGTTTTATTTGCATAGCACTTTTTACGGAGACACCGTCTCAAAGAGGCTTAACAGCGGAAACACAAAAGAGCTTCCGCTGTGTGACGTTTATCCATTTCATGTTCTCACTTTAATGCGGAATTTGCGAAAAAAAAAAAAAAATGAGTTTGTCTTCCTGGTGTCCCTACTCATCCACATGAAAGAAGCATAGCAGCGGTGTCACATGACCACTGAGCAGTGGAACGTGCGGAGCAGTAATGAGAAGAGAGCCGTTATCTGCTTACCTCTGAGCCCCCGATCCATTATATCACAGGCCGGGCTCAGCACAAACACCGCGCAGCCCAACATATTTAAAAGGACACAAATAAATAATGAGTTGTCAAAGGATGTTTCTTATCCATCTGCACATATTAAGGTTAATAGCTTTCCTGAGACGAAGCGACTGTGCTTTTTTTCCACGTCGGTAGGCATCTGGCTCCCACAGACCGGCTCGGCGTCCCGGTGAATTAATGGTGCTCTCTGGGGAAGGTTGTCTGCGCCCTATGATTGATGCAGTTTGCCGAGCAGTCACCTGCTGAGTGTAGCAGACTCGCAAGTTTTCCCTTTACGAAGGAGGAACATCTGTTACTTTTAACAATTGCACTTAAAGGGCACAGAGAACTGCTCTCTGGAGCGAGGGGGGGGGTTGTATCAGTACTTTGCCTTTCAGTTGTCATACTACTCATTTCTGTTGTAGCCGCTTGAAATTCATTCTACCTTTCCAGGTGGACACCAGAAAGCCTCTCATTGAACCCTCAGAAACTATTTGCTTGGTCTTTTGTCATGAGAATTAATATGTTGAAGAGGGAAGGTAGAGAGGATAATTTTTATTACTAATGTTTTTTGGAGGGATATATAGGGTAGATCAGAGAGGATGTGGAAGGGAATGGCAGGAGAGTTAAGTACAGAATGTTGGGAGGGACTCTGCTTTCCTGACTGAGGTGGGCAGGTCAGTACTTTGAAACTTTGAAGACTTTAAATATGCTTAATCTCTAAAGTTATGGTTTTGAGGTTGTGAAAGTGATTGCATTTTGTATAAGGTACTTTAAGGTGCTTGACATTTTTGTGCTCACATACATTATTTTATTACTCTAACTTTCCCATAAAGCACTGAATATTTGTATTGGTAATAGTAATTAAATGATGTCCCTTTCTGTTCTAAAATGTGCTCATAAGAACTGGCATAGCATTAGCATTTCTTACCCCAGTTTAACTATGGCTTTTAGGATTAAGGGAACACAACTGACACTGGCCTTATGCGTTCATGACACTTTCACAAATTGCATGATAAGACTTGTCCATTCAGTGAATAATGGCACAACACAAGAGCTACAAAATTTGGAAAGAAAACAAGATCCCAGTCCTGGAGCTGTCTGCAAAAAGCAGATTAGTGTCCCAACCATGGGGAAGCGTTTGCTCGCAAACCGTGATCTTAAAGCAAGATTAGCACGGTCTAGCTCATTTACATGCTAGCTAGATTTGTCGATAGCTGTGGAGCATGATAAATGGATTAGCGAGTGAATCAGTCACTTAATAACAATAGAGAACTTTATTTGTATAGTTATCTCATCTAGTATTGTTTTAAGGCGGCAAAGTTTGCTATTGTGTTGCGAAATTTTATTTGACAAGCTATCAGAGGCTTTTATGTGCAGTTCCCCTAGTTAGCGCCTCCAGCAGTTGGAAGACTTGCAGCAGTGAAGACACAGCCTTTCGGGGGTATTACCATAGAGATACAATCACATTTACACTTATAGCTAGTTATATAATTTGGCAGAGACCAACTTTATGGAATTCAATATGAGATGTGTGTGGTAATATGGATACTGCCCTGTTCTCTGGTTTCAGATATTGTACACCGGGATCTTAAGCTGGAGAACATTCTAGTGAAGGGTTCCCAGGATGGTGAAGAGAATGGGCTACTCCACATCAAGGTGAGACTGAGGATCCTGGTCTGCAGTAAGGGCCTTGGCACAGTGCTACAGTGAGATCCAGGACAGCTCTCCTCTCCTGTTTTTAAACATAGCCTCGACCATACTAGCATTAAGACTCTTCCCTCCTTCATAATATCGAAAAGAAGAAGTCAAGGTTGTCCTTAAGGACAGATATGCACATTGCTGGGTGTGTGGATGTAAGCCAGCCCAGGGCTGTAGAATGAATCACACACACTGCTTCAAGGCAGCGCAGTCCTGGCACGCCATAAAAGCCTCTTATCTGGCAGGAGGTGGCCATCTTGTCTGGATATTTGCTCTGGTTGAATTTATCCCGTCGGCCACAAATCATTAAACGCTGTACACAAGCCACATAGAGTATGTGCCTGTAGTGAGTTATCACTAAAGCAGGGAGAGAGGAGCCCCGAGTGGCCCGGCTGGTAAAGGCTTTCACCAGCAGCACAGACTGGGCCTTACAGCTGAGACAACGCCGGTTCAGCCTAAACTGTGTGTGTCATTACCCGACTGTAGCCAGGAGTCTGCTGCAGCAGTCCACGGCCTGCTTCATAGCACCAGGGGCAGAGTGGCTTTAACTCTGCCAGGGTTCCTCCAATTACCGCTGCATTAGGTTCTCCTAATGATGCGCTGTGTGCCCAGAGTACCAGCTGTCCTCCATGAGAGACACCCTCTCCAGCCGGTGCTCTGTGTGTAGCATTGTGTGGTCTGTAATGAGTACCAACGGGTCAGCGGCTCATGGAGGAATGCGTGCTCTTCAGCTAAAGCAGGCCCTGTATGTAGGTAGCTCATGCTGCCTGAGGAGACATCATACTGTATACCAATCTTAATCAATAGATGAGAGGTAGAAAAGTTTATTTCAGGGTGTGCTGTTGCTCAAGTTTGGAAGTCATTCCACAATAATGAAAAGCACAGTCATGTATTGAAACGGTTTGCGTATTTTAAAGGTACTGTATGTTCTTTGAAAACATGTACATTTCCCCTTTTTTATTACCGTTACAGTCTGCTTCAGAATTCAAATGTTAATGATTCATGCGTTTTCAATTGGAAATTCAAATGTTTGTACTCAATTAAATATTACTCATAAATAAGTATAATTTTTGAAAAGGCAGTAAATAATTTATAAAATGGGGCTATATGAAGCTTTATCTTAGTAATCATCTTACAGAAATAACGATGGATAGATTTGAGTACTGCAGTCTAAATTGAACCTCTGTCAGTCATTTGGATGGATGGAAATGTCTGCCAGTATACACTCTGATTACACTCAGCAGGACATCTCCTCAGTCAGAATTTCATTTAAAGCTTTGAAAGTATAACCCCTTGCTGCTTTATCTTACATGATTAGGGAGAATGAAGACTGCAGCAAATTGCCTTAATTCTAAATTATTCTCTTTCAAGTTGGCATGTCAGATAGGATTGCTCATTTTCAGAATTAGATCAAACGGGTTGATACAATGCCCGGACCGTGTTTGTGTGTGTACTTGCACACTCATGCTTACAGTACTTGTGTGCAGTGCGTATGTGTGTGGAAGTCTGCTGTGATTCTTTAAAAATGAGACGCTGACAGGAAATCACAAAACGGATCAGCCCTCACAGCGCACCCCTTGCCTACAATGTGTGTATATGCGGGACTGATTGTGAACGTCCATACTGTTTGTGCGCGTGTGTGTGTGTGCGAGTGTGTGTGTGTGTGTGAGTGTGTGTCCGTGTTTGTGTGTGCCTGTGTGTGTGTGCACGTCTGTGTGCGAGTGTGTGTGTGTGTGTGTGTGTGTCCGTGTGTGTGTGTGCCTGTGCAATAGACCTAGGTGTTATTTTCTCTCTGTCTCTCTCCCAGATCACAGACTTTGGGCTGTCTGTCCAGAAGGGCGGTGTGGGCAATAAGTCCATGATGCAGGCGACCTGCGGAACGCCCATCTACATGGGTACAGCGCACACCCTTTCTAACACACACTCCAGCGATGGGGCTCCCGATGAATACACGGATGAGGGTTGAGGATGAGAGTGACCCACCTGTTCTTGTGATGATGTGTTGTGCTCTTACAGCTCCGGAGGTGATTGACGGTCATGAGTACAGCCAGCAGTGCGACGTGTGGAGCATCGGGGTCATCATGTACACGCTGTATGCACCACATGCCCGTGACCACACGAGGGCGCCACTCACATCGTCCTCCACCATTCATAGCTGTCATCAACAACCCCACATCCCCAGCATGTTCACAAATACCCTTCACTTGGCTCATGCATTACTTGTTTTCATACTGTGTTCTGGTTTGGTTTTGGTTTGTGCCAGGGCACAGTGATGTAAACAGGGAGGATGTGGGCAGGCAGTAGCCATGACATGAGCACAGGGTGATGTGGATGTAGGGTGATGTGGGCGGGGTGTAATGTGTGGATTGGGTGATGTGAGTTGGGTATAGGTGTGCGGTGATGTAGGTGGGGTATAGGTGTGCAGTGATGTGAGTGGGGTATAGGCGTGCAGTGATGTGAGTGGGGTATAGGCGTGCAGTGATGTGAGTGGGGTATAGGTGTGCAGTGATGTGAGTGGGGTATTGGCGTGCAGTGATGTGAGTGGGGTATAGGCGTGCAGTGATGTGAGTGGGGTATAGGTGTGCAGTGATGTGAGTGGGGTATAGGTGTGCAGTGATGTGGGTGGGGTATTGGCGTGCAGTGATGTGAGTGGGGTATTGGCGTGCAGTGATGTGAGTGGGGTATAGGTGTGCAGTGATGTGAGTGGGGTATAGGTGTGCAGTGATGTGAGTGGGGTATAGGTGTGCAGTGATGTGGGTGGGGTATAGGTGTGCAGTGATGTGAGTGGGGTATAGGCGTGCAGTGATGTGAGTGGGGTATATGTGTCCAGTGATGTGAGTGGGGTATAGGTGTGCAGTGATGTGAGTGGGGTATAGGTGTGCAGTGAGGTGGGTTTTGCTCTGACACACTCTCTCCTCCAGACTTGGCGGGGAACCCCCCTTCCTGTCCAAGGCAGACGACCGGCTTTTTGACATCATCAGGAAAGGAGAGCTCAACTTCAGCAGCCCTGTGTGGGACTCCATCAGTGACGGAGGTCAACACCCCTTTACACTCGTTAAGACTCGCTGCCTTCTCAATGGAACACATTTACATGCTTTTTATGACACCTATATCTACCTATATCTGGGACTAATTCAGAGTAATGTTCCTCAGTCTATTTCATAAGGGCCATGGAATCACAGTGCCCTTGGTATGTGCTACTAGATGTTAGTTACACCGAGTTTCAGGTATACATCAGGAGTATTGATGGATTTTCAGGGAGCATTTGAAGGCTGTAATATTATCTGTTTCCCCTGCAGCTAAGAATGTGTTGCGCTGCCTGCTGAAGGTAGATCCCGCCCACCGTATCACAGCCAGTGAGCTTCTGGATAACCCCTGGATCACAGTGAGTGGCAAAACACGGCTTTGCAGAGGGCAAATAGCGTCACTGAGCCCTAAAACTTTAACTCTTCTGCACCTACTGTGCATCACACAGACACATCATACTTCCTAATGACTATAGGATAATGTCTAACTAGCAGACACAATGCTAGAAATCTCATTTCCACTCGTAATATTGACAGTTCTTGTATTACAAAATAGCTAAGTGTTTAATCCCTTAAGTATCGCCATCTTTTCTTGACACAAGCTTGAAAATGACATACCAAAAATACAAAATGTACTATTCTTGAACTCTTTTGACTAGCATAGACCTGGTCTCTTCTGAATGGTAACCCTTTGGAGTTTGTTTTCAGAAATACTCCAAATATTAGTCAAACAATGTTACAGAAGCTCAAACACAGTGCATTTGGAAACTTTTTTTCTCACTGAAAATATTTTCTGAATACGCACAGTGTGCGTATTGAAAATGCTATGTTTTCGTTATGCAAACAAAGAAATGCTGTTGTTTTATGCAAGCTAATACATTCTATACCATTGGAAATGTAATGTCATTAGCTAAAATGCAGTACAGTCATGACTTGAATAACATCCCTGTAGTCGGTCCTTTGTTGAGTAGAAGTTCTACTGTATTTTCTTACACACGGCTGGAGGTAACAGGTTTTCTGTGCAACTGCATTACTGATACTGATCTGAAAAGCTACATGGGCTCATCGTGTCCTAGAGAGCCTATACAAAATGAAGATAATAGCATTCTTATGTACAAGTACATTTGTAGAAGTATGCAATGGGGAAACGGACAACAATGATAATTCCTCCAGAGAAATTCGAAGTAAACAACAGACATTCTATCAACTTTTCTCTGAGTTAGCACCTTTCTAGAATGAGAAACTATGATGCATTTGGTTCGCTGGACCCTTGCCCTGAAAAGGATACTGACATTACCGTATTTCCTCTAGTATGTGGATTTCAAAAATGCAGAGAAGGCGCGGTCCCCCCATGCTTGTTTTGCCACCCAGATGTTACAAAACAAGGAACTGTTGTCACTAAAGCAATGACATCTTAAAATATGTTACACAGATAGAACCGTGAGTTTTAACGTTACCATAGTAATTGAAAATTGCACTACGGTAAAAAGGGGTTAAAAAAGGCTGAAAGCGTTTGCTTACTGTAAATCTGTAATATGTTACTGCTCGGGTACAAAACTATATACCAAAGATGGATTTAATTTTACCTTCTGTGGTGAAGTTAACAATCTGTCTGGGGAGCTGGCAGGCCAGCATGAACAGTAAAAATGAAAATACACCAACACGCTGTGCTAAGTGCAGTGTGTACGATGCCATGCTGTGGCTTCAGCCGTATGCGTTTCTTGTGTAAAATGGCATTCAGAGAGGCGCAGGTACTTTTTGGGGGTGTTTGAGTGGGGTGTCTGTCGCACTCAGGGCGATACCTCCACCACCGGCACGCCCATCAACGTGCTGGAGATGATGAAGCGGTTTCGGGATGACCCGGAGGACGGGGAGAACGCCGGGGCCCCGGGCGGGCTGAACGGCCTCTCCCTGCACCCGGCCCAGGACCCCGCGCCCCGGCCCGAACCCGCCCCGGGAGAGATGCCCGGCTCGCCCTGCTGCGCCAGCGCCAAGCTCCTGGAGCTGGAACACGCCAGCGAGACTGACAGCTGCAGCAGCTCCCCCTCCACCCCAACCAAACAGGTACCAGCTCTCTGTCACTGCTGCCGTCATGAACGCGCTTCACAGGACAGACGTTAGCTCGTCTCATGAAGTTGTCTTTTGCGCGTCTTCACTGCGCAAACGTTTGCATGGGGTACTAAAAACCTGTGCTCTATGTTGCCTGTTCTAGAGACCAAAGAAGAAGGCCACCATTTTGACCTGCAGTGATACCACGAGGAAGAATGGCTCGAGTGGGAAAGGTGGCAGTAGTTCTGTAAGTAGATCTTCATCCTAAAACACACCCAACCTGAACTAGAGCTGAACGCTACTCAACCCAAACATTATCACACCCAACCTGAACTAGAGCTGAACACTACTCAACCCAAACATTATCACACCCAACCTGAACTACAGCTGAACACTACTCAACCCAAACATTATCACACCCAACCTGAACGAGAGCTGAACACTACTCAACCCAAACATTATCACACCCAACCTGAACTAGAACTGAACACTACTCAACCCAAACATTATCACACCCAACCTGAACCAAAACTCAGCTAATCCACTACTCAACCCAACCATTATCACACCCAACCTGAACTAATCAAATAATAAAAGACCAACCCCAGGGTATTGAATCAAAAGGCAGGACCAGGGCTAATTGGTGGTACATCCAGCTAAACCACATAGTCTCTCAGTGCAAGGCTGTGCTCCACAGACTCAAATCCAGTGGAGAAATGCGTAATTGCACAAAGCATTGGTTAATCCAAGGGGCTGCAGCCCTTGTCCTGGAGAAGCCCTTTTTCACCTTAAAATATCCAGCCATTTCAGGCCCTGGAATCTAGTGAGCAGTCAAGTGTGGAGTAAGTGCATACCGAATACATTCACATCACAGTAAGAAACGATAGTACTTCTGTACAGGTCACGTTCCAGTTGCATATATAGATTATTATTATTTAACCATTACCTTCACTATACACACTATACAGTGTGTGAGAGCTTTAACTCTTGACACCTATCTTAATTCTGCCATCTGCATGATCTGGCTGCCTGGGTTTTGCAATGGCCTCCTATATCTCCAGGTCATGCAGAATGAAGAGGGCTGGTAACTGGTTTTCCCTCTTGATTTTGTAAAGTGTATAACATTACCAGACCTTCCTCATGGATCGAGCTGAAGGCTGCAATACTGTCCATTACAAAAACTGCCATTTTTATTTTTATTTACACGCTCATCCCCTTAAATGTCCATCTGGCTTTATTTTAAACTAGATAATGTATTCCAGGCAGTGATGACATTTCTGGGCCACTAGATGGCGGCAGCACTGCCCTTGAATGAGAGGGAGGCGCTGAGCGCCGGTGTGAGTGTGCGGTCGGGATGAGGACGCGGGCCTTGTCTCTGCAGTCTTGCGCAGGTGGAGCAGGTGGTGGTGTGAAGGCGCAGGGCCAGGGCAGCAGCAAGCGGGGCAGCCCCCAGGAGAGGTGCGAGGCCGGCCCCTCCCAGCCGGGGCCCCCCGGCCGTCCGCCGGTCTGCTCGGGGAAGGTGGACAGCCACAGGTTGCCTGTCCCCTCCAACTGCACGCACGGACAGCAGAGCCCCAAACCCATCTCCAGAATCAAGGCCAAAAAGAGCGTATAAGAGCCTCTGCACCCTCAGCCCTGGTGTACCCGCCATGTTTCTCTTTTTGTTCCACCCGAGTTTGATGGCAAGGCTGCGCTGGGTTATTACGAGCCCGAGTATTCATAGTCTGAATGGCCCGAGTATTCATAGTCTGAATGGCCAAAACATTAAGTATCTCCAGCATGTCTCGTGCATTTGTTGAACCTAATGATTAATAGGAGTTTGTAGCTATAGGACTGTGTGGAGCGAAAAGCAGGAACGTTTCTGGCACAATGGGACCAGGGTTGAGTACCCCCGAGTACCTCTGCCCTACACAATGTGCCAAAGGAAGAATGCCCTATGGAAGGCATGGCTGGGCTGGAAGTCCCCACCCCCACTTTCACCGGAACCATCGAGTCCTGGACCAGCCAATGGGAGGCGGTAGATGCCTCTCAGTCGCAGACTCCCATTGGCTCACTTGTTATCGCTCTTTGTGGACGAGGCAGATTTGTATTAGAGATGCCACACGTTTGAACGCAGACAAATGTAGAGCACTCTACAGGCTGCTGAAGCTTTAACTTTCCTCAAGGCCTGTGAGCGCTCTGGCCACCTATTATGACATCATATATGTGCGCCTCGGTGTGGCCATTTCAGTGGGCGCCACTGCATTAACTTAGGAATCTTAATGTTTCATGGCATTTTCGTGTTCTCTAACTGATGTTGACTCCACAGACATCATAGGTATGTTAATTAAGTGTGCGTGAAAGAGAAAGGGAGCATTTATCTTTCATAATACTTGTATCAGTCTTAATAAATATTTTGTAAATGACCTACAGGGTTTATCAAAAATTACAGATTTGTTTTTAAATGAATGTATTACCATCACTGACAGTTAATCTTAATTTACTTAAACGGTAGTTTTTCTATCCAGTATGTGTTGCATTGTCGCACTTCCTCGCCAGTGAACGAATGTTTGCTCTGCATCCAAACTGCATCATGGGAGATGTGCATAAAAGCGAAGAGGTTTGTGCTACTCAAGTGTTGTTACTGTTTGATGGCCTGGAACATGATTCAGTTGCCAAATCTAATGAGCAAACCTTGCTATACACTAGCAATAAATCACCCTTTTCCTTTAATAAATAATCAAGAATTCCCTCAAAGTACCAGTGTTGTTTTCAGCTGTTTCAGATGTGGACGCTCATCGCCATCATTGCACTAAATTACACAGAATTACAAAACCAGTGTATTAAAGATAAACTTTCAGAGCATCCAAGGATATTTTATTTTCATCCACTCTAGACCCAGAGGCTGCTTATTAACTGTACTTAAAGCTGTAAGGAATAACACGTGTGGAGTTCATGCGGTGGTAAAGCACTCCTTTCCAATATATATATATATTTTTTTTTAAAGAAGAAAGAAACATAAATACATGTCAGCTTGAAGCCCGCTGTTATAGATGCAGGAATGCAGGGCTGGGCCCCCCGTACTCCTGAAGGGGGGGGGGGTTGTGACTGGTGCTAATCTGGTCTGGAAGGGCGTTGTAAGCTGTGGGGGAGAGCGGGGAGAGATCCGTCGTTCACGCGCATGTCTGCCCGCCGTTCGGAGAATAATCCCCCTCTACGAGAGCAACATCGGAGCGGTCAGGCGTGACCCGCCGAGCCAGCGCACGCACACGCACACGCCGCGCCGTGCCGCCCGGGGGACCCAACCGCGGGCCCAACCGCGTGGGCTGGAGCGGGGCGGGTAACGGCTGCTCCCGGGCGTGGTGAGGGAGAAAAGGCCTGGAAAACGGAGGGAACCGCACGCAGAGCCGAACGTGTGGGGAACAAACCTCATCTGCTGTGAGGTCAGGAACGGTAAACGGTTGTTTTTAGCCTGGCACCACTGCAGTCTTACAGTATAGTGAGGTATGAGCTCTTTACTGAACATGACCAATGTGTCCCAAGCAGGCACATGGCTCAGTAAAGTCTTGAAAAAACTAATAAAAAGTTCAGAACATCCAATATACACCTAAGACGAATCACACTTCTGTTTTGTTTCTGATGTACACACGAGTTGCTGCATATATCCACTGATTACAGTAAGTATCAGTTCTATATTTATACACGGGATAATTAGACAAATGTGTGTGTATTGACCTGAAGGCGTCCACAAGGTTGAAAGAAAGATGACGCACCTGTCAATTTCAATGACCGTACGGCAAACTCGCAGAGGCCACAGTGGTCTATTAGCAAGTTATGCATATGCATGCGCTACTGTATGCGCTTGCATTAATGCATGATTGACTAGTTGATTCATCACTCGGTCCTATAAGTCACCTCTGCGTTATAGATCTGTGGAAGTTCCCTGCTGATCTGGTTATATATTGAACACTATTCCATTTTCAGGTATAAGCATTACTGTTAATGACTGTGCCGAGGATCTATAGCAGCTTGTATAAGGGAATAACTGATGAGTGAGAAACAATTTTAAAAATCTTGAGCAGTGATTCATCCAGTCCCTCGCCCCCTGCGGGGCAGTGAACTGAATTTGCATAAGGTCTGTTTAGACAACCTCCTGTACAGTTAATGTGTTGTCAGAGGGGCGAATGGGATTTCAGCATATGGTCTTCATTTTTCTCCTGCCAGGCTTTTAATTCATGGTAGAAAAGACACACTCGCACGCGCGCGCGCACACATACACACACATTCAAACACAAATTGAATTGTGTGAGTGGAATGTGACCCACAGTAAATTACGGAGGTGCATCTGCAAGCCTCGGGGAAGGAGAGAAGAAACAGCGTGTGAGGAAGAAGGGATATGGAGATGGGTTTTCAGATATGCACAGGTACTGTAGCAGCCACTTTAGCAGCTAACTTTTACTTTGGGCCATTGCATGTTTTTATCTGTCTTTGAAAAAAAAAAAAAACTTGCTACCATCTTATCAAAAAAAATAAACCCTGAGTGTTGTAGGCCTCTTGCAGAGGTCCAAAGAACACAGGGAGAACAGGAGAAGGGGGTGTGTTTGGGATAAGGCACAGAGGCAGAGTAAATTAGAAAGGCGCCCGATCGGAACCAGCGCTCCGGCCCCTTCCGTCTCCAGCAGTGACCCTGGCAGATGGGCGGGGGTGGGGGGAGGGGTGGGCGCAGTAGGCCGAAGCAGCTCCAGTGTGCATCCAAAAGCGGGCGGGGGTGGAGAGGAGGGGAGGGGGGGGGGAGCTGTGGAGATGATACCTGTGGTGTGATGCTGGGGTGCAACTCCTACACACATGCAGATGGGTAGAGGACCGGAGGGGTTGTAATCACAGTAAGTGTGCTAACCCCCCCCCCCCCATGCCCACACAGACTCATCAACACTTCATTGCCATGGACACGGGAGGCGGGGCACAATAACCTTAATAGAGCCTCTTTAATTAATTGGCTCATCTGAAGAGACTAAATGGGCACATCAGAGATTCCTAGCATAGCGATCTTCCACGGCAGACAAGTAAGCCACACTACATTGTCATAAGAGTAGAAAAATATGAAAGGTTAATCGGGTGTCTGTGATGGCAAGCCTGTCGGTGTCATGTGACCCCATTGGATGCCTAAGTTATACTGTAAAGCCAGACTGTCTGTACCGAGTATCTCCTGTAACATACATCCAAGCAAAACTGTCAAGAAGTCCTGTTTTTCAACACCGCAATATCTTTAGAATATATCAAAACTGAGGGAAAGTACTCCTGGTCTACGTAACCATGCAAAACACATGCCATTTTCAAAGTAAGCCCCATCAATCTTTGTTGACACTATTCCTTTTTTTAACTACTCTTATTTGGGATATTTGCAATTATAATGAATCAGCTCATTTGAATATCAAATTAATTAGAGAGCACACAAGAGTAAACGCTCTTTTTAAAAGTCCTTGTTAAAAGTGAAAAGTTCTTTACTACGGTCGGATGCCGTGTTAATTTACAGTGATATCTAATCCCATGTTACTGCACATAAAAGGCATTACTATACATATTTTAATGGGGAGGTGGTTGTTTTCCAAGTAATTTTCTGCTAGACTACATTTTTAATTTATTCATATTTAATTTATTGGTCTCTGCATTCCCACTCAGTAAAACTAATCAACAGCATGTATAGGCCTCTTAAAGACACAGCTGCATTGGCCCTGGAAGAACATTCTGCACCACTGCACCCTGGCCTTTCCGTTCTTCTCTTTTCTGGAGACTGCATTTCTGTCACTTGGATGGAACTTAATTCTACCCATCAGACTTTTCTTCCCTTAAAGACATCCTTAATATAATTGAACATGTATTTTTTAAGAAAAAATGAAAAATAAAGTCCTGGCTTGATTGATCGAACCAAAATATTTACATTTTGTGGGTGCTGAGTCTGGCCGTTGGTGCCTTTGACGGAATGCCGTTCTCAGAGAACAGCATCCCCCCCCCCTCTTTCTCAAAGCCCTTCTGAAAGTCCTGATGCTTTTCCCTTCCATTTTACACTACTGTGGCTCCAAATACCTACTGACCCATTCATAGGAAACACATGTGGTTTGCTGCAGCCTCACAGATGCAATGATTTCAATCAATTGCCATCACCATGCAATGGCAAGGGAATCCACATTAACATTACATTTAGTGTAAGCTTGTTACACACTGTCTGTACACTTAGTGACCACTTTATTAGGTAGACCTATACACCAGCTTGTTCATGCAAATATGTCATCAGCCAATGATGTGGCAGCAACTAAATGCATAAAAAAATGCCGTGGTCAAGAGATCGAGCTGTTTTTCAGACCAAATGTTAGAATGTGGAAGAAATGTGATCTAAGTGACTTTGACCGTGGAATGATTGTTGGTGCCAGGTGGGTTGAGTATCTCAGAAACTGCTGATCTCCAGGGATTTTCACACACAATATTCTTTAGAGTTTGCAGAGAATGGTGCGAAAAACAAAAGACATCCAGTGGAGAAGGGCCAGACTGGTCAAAGCTGACAGGAAGGTGGCAGTAACACAAATAACCGCACATTACAACAATGGTGTGCAGAAGAGCATCTCTGAACAGACAATGTGTCAAACCTCTTAAGAGGATAAGCTACAGCAGCAGAAGACTTAATAAGTCTAAAAAAAAGTCTTATAAATACCTGATAAAGAGCTCACTGAGTGTATATTTATTTGGATATTTACTGAAGGAAGGTACAGTAACTTGCTCAAGGATACAACAGCAGTGCCTTGGAGTTATAAGCACAGTTCCCTAGCAGTTACACGACACTGATGGTGCATACCGACCTTCACAAAATAGGTAATTTGACACCCTTCTATTGGCATGAATCAATTCATTCCGAACGCTTAATTCTTTTTTCAGCCAGGTGGCATTATGAGGTCGGCAATCCGTGCAGAGGGAGCGTTCAGGGAAAAGTGGGAGATGGGTTTGCGGTGGAGGCGGGAGCAGTCGGCAGGCGCGGGAGTGCTCGGAAAGTCCGCTGATAATGAAGTGGAATGGGCGAAGCACACTCAGTGGCTCGATCATAGGGAAATTGCGGCCATCGCGTCAGTCTTAATCGAAACATCCATTACAATCCAACGGGAAAAAGAGCACACACCATTAGTTGGCTAGTTTGGGATAGGACTCTCAAAAAGGACCGGACTTGAGGGACACAATTAGGAGGTCACAGGCGGGTAAACAGTGGTGATTAGTCCTGCAGGACCCTCCAGGGCATGGAGGTACTTACTGAAGGACATTAATGCCACATTTACATTGGCCATGCGCAGCCAGAACAGTGTTATTTAGAATGTTGATCTGCGTTTCGCCGTCTTTTTCATGCATTTCCTTGACCCCTGAAAAACCGACTAGAAGTTAATGCCCGTGCCCATTGATACGTAACACCCAGTTTCTTCATACCTAAGGACCTAAAAGGTACTCACTACCCAATTTCTAATATCTGAATAGCTTTGAGAAAAGGGCCTATTTGATGAATGAGGGAGAATAGAAAGTGGTGTATTTCCACATTCTGTATAATAAAAGCACAGATAATTCAGGGGTCTGAGAGGTTTCCATTTTTCTACATGCATAATGTCCTCCGCTTCTGGAAAATTCTGTTCTCCAGCAAATTGATATGAACTTTTCCCATCGCTAACGGGGACATTGTGTACTGGAAAGCCAGGGCTTCTTGCCATGTTATCACTCTAGCGACATGCAGCATGCACCTTTATTAGACTTCAACAGGAAACTGCTGATCTGTGCTCTTCCAGGATTGTAGCATGCCAGCAACAGTAGTATTAGCATGAACAGTAGCCTGCTTTGTTTTTTATGTTACACTGTACGGCAACTATCAAGAGCTCTTTCCAACAGATAGAAAAATAGACTGATACAAATAGATGACTGAAGATCAGATGGGAAAGCAGTCTAAAAGGCATGTTTGGCGAAGGAACATGGATGTTAATGGGGGGGGGGGGGGGCAGTCCGGAAAGTTCCTGCTTTAGTATATACATGTTGGTTGATGTTTGTAGTAAAAAACTAAAGTGAAAGAGCAACATTACTGAAATACACAATGCACACTGACAATTAATACAATGACCAATTAATAGACTATTGTGATTGTTGTGGTTGAAGTCTGGTTTTGCTTGAAGTAGAGATTGATGAAGGGGAAAAACTGATGGACAGGAGGAAGGAAAATAAGAAGAAAAGGATGAGGGAGAAACACTAAACAAATCAAGTTTGGAGCTCCATTGTGTATGTAAATTTTGAGTATTTACATGAGAGGTCACAGAAGTTAAGTTCAAATGGCGAGAAACTCCGTGGTCACCGTAATTATTTATGTGGGAAGTCATGAAAAGTGCCAAAACTCAGCGCTGCACAGGTACGGGGATGCCGCCAAGGTGTAAATTGACAGATGATATACAGCCATCCCAATCTATGGGAAAAGCCTATTTTTTTCAGCAGGGCTTTGTGTTTCTCTGTCCATTCAACTGAAAAGCTCAGGCTGACAGTAAGGTGAGTTTACCACACGACTAGGTGAACGACTGGGGGTTATAAGCTTACAGAACACAGTGAGCCACTAAATCTCATAAGTGTTCAATATGTTAGATAAAACATCACATTCATTTTTTTTCTGAAATTCTCATTTGAAGTTCCACAACACAGTGATTGCTCACACTTCTTCCAAGCATCCACCAGGAGCACTGTGTTCCCCATGTTTCTAAGATTGACCTAAGTACACATTTCATAATGATTTACTTGAAGTTACTTGCGTTTTCTTTTGTTTTGAAATGAAAAGATATACTCATAATAATTCTACAGGGGAAATCATTACATTGAATCTAAAATACCAATGTGAAAAAAGACAGAACATTTTGTTTATTTTTTAAACAGATGTGCTATTATTGATATCCCGTGGGCTGTTTATGAAAATCTGTTCAAAAAGAAAAATAAACAGACAAGACTCCCAGGTCATTTTGAAAACATTTAAAGTTTTTATGAAATGTAAAATTATGCTCCCTGCAAAATTACAGTAGCAAATACCTTTTCTAATATCTGTAGAATCCATACCTGTAACACAAATATAAACTATGTCATGTAATACAATATGTGTGGGCAAGGCCCCTCTCTGTGGGACTGCATGTTTCATAATTATATGTCCCCATAACACTATCCCCAACCCATCCCCAAACCTTCACCAACACAACAATGAGTGCTGACATAGCACAGGAAGAGTACAGTAAAGTTGGCTATACAATGCAATATGTTGAAATGTCATACACTAGAAAAAATGTATTACACTTATTTGTTAATTTGTTGTGACATACAATCCTTTATTTAAAGGCAAGTGATGGTACTGTAACTGATTTCTTGCTTTGAGCTGCCGGCTGAAATCATAGTATTTGGTAATATTCTATCAAGAAAGGGATCCAACTGGGTAATTAATGTAGACAAGTTAGACAAGAAAAAATGTTGAACACACCAAACAATTTGTATTATTCTGAGCTGTAGAATTGGACTAGGTAGATTGTAGAGGCCTTTTGTTGCCATAATTTTCAAAACGAGGGTCTCCCATCAGTGAAATACACTAGGCTAGACGGTTTTCTAATGCAATCAAAACAAAAAGGAGATCTGTTTATAAATAGCTTTTTTTAATTACTGTTTTTATTGATTTTGACTTGAGTCATTACAGGACAGTACTAATGGACAGTAACGCGATTTGGCGAGGGTCCCGCGACGGGCTAAACCCCTGGCAGTCCATCCAATATCTCCGGGTTCACTAAAGGACACAATCAAATGCCACGCTCCCCCCAGGATTCCACAGACATATTGTGTTCCCCTTCCTGACAATCCTCTCCCAATAAGCCTCATTCCAAAACGCGGAGGGAGGCAGAGGTTCCAATATCGAAAAATGCTGCTCGCTGCTCTCTAAACGTGGAGCTGAGCCACATCAAACACAATACTGCAGTCCTGCCCAGGGAGCACGGCCTGCGTGCACACCAGCCCCTGTCCTCTGCTTGCACATACACGCTCCTCTTAACATACATGCACTGTACAGTCATTTTCACATTATCATCATGATGTTCATTACCCAGCGCATAACAATAGCTTACCTGCGTAGGATTTGTTTTTAAAGCCAATACCTGCTATTGTTGTGCTAAAGTTGATTTAACAGTATCAAGGCTAAAAGAATATTCCTATCACCATAAAACTTTGCCTGTTTAATATACATACTTTTTTACCTGTAATATTTACCAGTTCCCACGCATGCACCCACACACACACAAGCATATAGTGCATTCGCTATTTTATTTGCAAATAGTGGAACAAAAGTAGCATTTTAGCCTTCCTCACCTGGTATTGCGTTTGTGTGTATCTGACATAACAAAAATATAATTTTAGCCTCCCTTACCTGGTATTGTGCTTGTGTGTCTCTGACTCTGACATGAATATTTGGAGGGTGATGGGGAGAATACAAACATGTTGTGAAACTGTGGCCTACTTTATCAGCCACGACTGCCATATTAAAACAACAGGGTATGTAATCATAATTGCGATATTGATTAGTGGTGACTCACTTTTTTTCTGATTAGGATTTCCTTTCATTGCTGATTCCATTCTGATAATGTTAGACTCATTGGCCTGCATGATCCATGAGTATTCAATAACACTGTTTAAGTCCAGCCATCTCGGAATGACAGCCACAGTGCTGCTGTACATACAGAGCTGACAGTCAGGTGTTCTGCATGAGAGGAATTCTGCATTACACCATCACCCTTTATGCACACTTATCTGATTTCATCAATAAAAAGGGCCTATTCGAGAAGACCCAACCTGTGTATCTCAACCATTAGATGGAAATGAAGGAACTTCACCTTCAGAGTGCTAAAACGTTCATTTGTAGTTGTGACAAAAAGCACCAACCAAGGCAGGTGTTTTTTTCATTTTTATATATAGGATAAATGGAACCATGTGATCTGTGCAAGCCCCACATCTTGCAGTTAACAATAATTTCAATGAATCCTTCAGCATGACAGAATGCTGGATTTGCATTAAAAAAACAGCCAATTGCTCAGGTTATAAATTGTATGTAAATATTCTTTAACAAGCCAGACACATTATGTCATATTTTTGTGAACAGCTGGTTGCTTTAGTAAAAATGCTCTGATGACACATTTTTATTCAGTTCACTAACTTTCCCTTTTATGCTCACAGTTACCATTCCTATTAGTAAAGTCATAAAACATGACTGAGACCAGAACCCAAAAAATGAAGAATGGATACACGCAGGCCAAAGCAGGCCAAAGCAGGCCAAAGCAGGCCAAAGCAGGCCTCCCCCTCAGCAGTGTGAGAAGGAGCCTGCATGCGGTCTGCTTTGTGGCAGACGAGGCTCTGTGGCCACGCTTGTGGTGGTGCTGTGTGTGTGACCTCCATGAAAGGTCTGTGTCTATGCAGTGTAAGCCCTGAGAGGAGGGGCCTGAAGAAGAGCTAATAAAGTGTTATTAGAAACCAGGTCTCCCCAGTCTGCTCTACTCTCCACTGCATTGTGCCTGCCTGTGTGTGGACCGGCGCGACCAATATTTGTATGCCCGCTCTGTGACACAGTACTGGGGGGTTGCATATAATATTATTAGATTGCTATTAGTTAATGCTAGTTTTTTAAATGCAATTATGTTTCCAGTGCAATCTAACTATAAAGCAATTTGAATTTCGTATCGCAATCACCAAAGCACTATATAGAGTACAGGACATTCCATGTGGGACAAATCATTTGGAAATAAATTTCTGAAATAAAGGACGTCTGGGCGTACAAAGGTCTGTTGGCAACCCTAATGGACCATGATGTGATAATGGCCAATAATCAAGTCAGAGTGCTTTCTGAAGGGTGCAGTCGAGCCATAGCACATTTTGAATGGTGCGAGAGGGCCACTGTGAGTGCCACTGGGGGGGGTTCTCGATCATCAAAGTGGAAGTGACTTGGCCTTCCTCCCACAGTGGTGACACGTTGGGTTTGTTACAAGGTCATAGACATTCCTTACTTAGACATTCAAAATTGTGGCCCTCTGTTGTATGCATAACTGCGGTCTCAAGTAGATAAAATAAGTGTATGTGGATACGGGAATATGTGTGCATGCAAGAATGCAAGTGACCACTCACAGGTTGTGTGTGTGTGTGTGTCCATATGTGTATTTTAGTAGTATTGCAGTTGTAGGTTTGAGTACATGCTTGTATCTTTGTGTGTATGTGTGTGCTAGTGCGTGTAATGCATGTACCGTATGTTTATTCATTGCTGTTGTGTGAGAGTGTGTAGATATGTTTATGCATACGTGCATGCATTTGCTAATGCAATTTGGTACATCCCCAGGATCAGCTATTCCTCTCTTCCTTACAGCTAGAGCCATTTAGAGTAGAATAAGGACTGATTCAGGATCAGTGCTGTGGACAGAGCCAGATCGGTTTCCTGTCCCATCAACTGTGCTGCTGCTCCAGCATTTGGAGGCCACTTGTTTCCATGCTGAGATGTATGGCTGTGATTAACAAAACCCGCAGCTCCACTACTGTGAAAAAAGAGGGCCTTCTGTCTCAATCTATCAGCTCTGGATGAACTTGGAAGATCCGTCTTTCTATTGTAGAAGTAGTTTTAGAGCTTTATTGCATTTGGACCCACGTGGCATGACAGAATCTGCGCGAAACGAGCACACACATGCACACACTCACAAAATGGGATTTGTCAGAATTAAAGAAGGAAGAAGTTTCCAACAAAGTCCTTTTTAATAACATATAAGAGTTCAACTGCATGTGGAGACAGTTCTTTGCAAGCTATTTGCTTCTGGAACATGGAGGTGAAGTTCAAAAGTAGATGGAAAGATAAGATGAACTTGAAACAAACGGAAAGTGGCTCAGGTGTAGAGGAGGGTGTTTGCGACTTACAAGTGCATAGGTTCTTCCACAAGTCAAAGCATCACATCCATAACTAGGAAAATACATAGGAAGTGCTGTTCTAAACATAGAGTCATCATAAGTGCAATTTTTATTTTTTATTTTTGGGGGGGGGTTAGACAAGAGGGATAGGGATATCAGAAAGGGGGCCAGGGGAAATCAGGAGGAAGGGCTAAGGTATAGTTTGAAAAGGTGTGTTTTTAGTCTGCGTCGAAATAGGGGGAGGGATTCTGCTGTCCTGACAGTGGTAGGCAAGTCATTCCACCACTGAAGAACCAGAACGAAAAACAGGCGTGAACTTGCAGCTCGACCGCCAGGTGCTCGTAGTGAGGGAACCATAAGTCGACCAGAGCTGGCAGACCGGATTGGTCTAACTGGGGAGTAGGGAGTGATCAAGGATTGTATGTAAGGTGGGGCAGTCCCCTTAGCAGCCTGAAATGCCAACACTAGGGCCTTGAATCGGATGCATGCAGCAATAGGAAGCCAGTGGAGGCCAATGAGAAGCGGGGTGACATGAGTTAGGGTTAAGTTTAGTAAGAATCCCTCCACTCAGGTCTGCTTCATCATGGTTACACCCTGCATTGGCAGGGTGTTTCCGCCCAGCAGTGTGTCCTGTTCTTGCTCCTGGTTTTGCCCAGGGGTTTTGCCTTAATTGATTATCCGGTTCCCGTTGCACAAGCGTGAATCTTCTGGCCAATCCAGTGGCTCCAGTGATCTGCCAGCACAAGCTACTTGAAGTTTACCCCAATGCAATACCACTCGCTTGGCAACATGCTCGTCTGTGGTCACGCAGATGGATGAAGGCCCAGACACACAAATTCTAACTTGCATGAAAAATTACGTTGGGGAAAAAATTGTATTGGTCCTCAATTATAAAAGTGAGGGAAGGCAGATCCTGCATATACACTCATTGAGCACTTTATTAGGTAGACCTGTACACCAGCTTGTTAATGCAAATGTAGTATGCAGAAGAACATTTCTGAACACACAACATGTCAAACCGCTAACTGGATAGGCTACAGCAGCAGAAAAACTGAATCAGTGCTCACTGAGTATATATGGCCCATTTCCAAAGAAGATCAGTTTTTTCGTTGGCAATTACCTCTTCCCACCTTCCATACAAACAGAAAAATAGCTGCAGGAAAAAGCCTGGCAACCATGTTTATGAGGATGTCCAGTAGTTCAGAGTTTTACAAAGAAAGATTTTGTGATCAAAACTGTTGATCATCCGGGCATTTCTAGCAATGATTCAGTAGAACAGCAGAGCAGAGACTAGATTAAATTGTGGCCCAAGGAAGGAGAAAATAAGAAAAAAAGAAAAAAGAAAAAAGTGTTGAATAAAGCTTTTAGATTTTAGATATACAGATTTGAAAATCCAGAAATCCAGACAACCAAGGTACCTTTATGCTGCCTGATCCCCAACGCTGATGTTACACCCTCATCAAACGGGAGGCTTTTAGTGACACATCTTTTGATCTGTATAAATGAGTCGGGATCAACACCCAGCATGCACAGGAACGCTGGGGCAGAAGCAAGCAGGAAATGACATAATGCAGTGGGAAAAGCTGGGGCTTTCTTTATTTCGGAGCCGAAAGGCAGGCGTGGAACTCAGCCGCTAAAGAGGGGTCTTACCCAGGTGTGTGTACTGTACATCCCTCTGAGAAAGTTCAGTTTTATGCTTTTTAATATGCCTTTCATTTTATGCTCTCTGATGTTAAGGGAAGCATGACCTCAATGCAAAGCGCTGCCTCGGTTTGTGGGGAGTTTTCCCTCCAGCTGAGACGCTTGATTTTTATTAGACGACGAGAGACGGAGTTTCATAGCCGAGCACTAGAATTCCTCACTTCTGCCTTTCTGAAGGGGGGTTACAGAGCCCCTTTCATCATAAAAGGGTCAGCCAAAGCTCGCTGAAAAGACCTTTGTGGACAGATTGCTATTAATTGACGGCTGTGTAAACCAGGCCAATTTGTAAAGCAGTGGATACAAATAAATGACTGCCTCACATTTACGGGTCTGATTCCTCCGTCCAACTTTCAAGTAGCAAAAGGAGTATTCATCTGAACTCACTCTTTACCTCCCAAAGCCATGTTCTTTGAATCATTCAGCAAAATAATGATTCAAATCTTGCCTTGGCTGGGCAGCAGGACTTAGCAGACTGGCCCTGCAATTTGGACACTGAATAATGCAGAAGAAAAGATGTGAATGGACCTGAGAATGAAATGCTGTGTGATTGAGTGTTGGAGAAAGGAGAGTCGGTAGGTAAGGCCATTATGGATAGCAGGCTTGTTAGCACACTCCCAGGCCAGTGGCTCCATGCACACTGCAGCCCTTCTCCTCGTCTGTGGGAGATCTGTAGTGAACCAGCCACTGGCTGGAGCCTGGATGAACCACAAGCATGCCCGTTCAGCACAACGGCACGCATATTTACCGTGGTATCAAAGGTGAGGTGTGTGAGAGTGCCATGCTGCTGGCTGGGGCCACCTCACCCTTCCTCACCCTCCCGTGTCGGTGCTCTCCTGGTCTTTTTCAGTGGCCCAGAAGGTATTATTGCACACATAATTCAGGCCAATCAGAAATCCAGGGCACAGATTTAAAAAAATCCGTCCAGGTCACCAAAACGGGGGTATATAGTAGGTGGGTTGGAGTGGTTGAATGGAGAGAGTGGGGGGGGGGGACTGAGGCTGGTTGGGGCTTGGGGCCGGGGGGGGGGTGGGGGGGTGAGGGTCAGCCTACTTATGTTCAGGGGGCTTTTTCCCTCTTGGCAGCCAACACTTTCAAATGTTAATGGAGGCAGAGCACAAAGCAGGAACGGGTCTGAAAATGCTAATTGCCTCTAATTGATGTAAATAGGTGCTCTAATGGAGGAATTAAGCCTTTTAAATACGCAACCCAAGGCAATCAGTCCCTTCATTTGCCTGGGTGGCACAGGTGTGGTGGAGTGAATTTCATCTGCTTCGCCGCGGGCTAATTTGTCACTGGGCTGCAGTGGAGCTGCGGGCAGGGGGGTTTTCTGGGGCTTGCTCTTTTTGGGTTTGTCTTCCATGTTGAGTGGGTTCTGCACATATGCCTTAGCACACCCATAATGCCTCTACCCCCAGCCCCCGGGTAGCACGGTTCATCCTGTCATGTTTGTGTTGTTTACGGGCCAGCAAAGGCATAGGCCCAAAGGGAAATGATAGCTTTAGCCCACCACCAATCATGCGCAGAGTAGCAGCCGGAAGTGGTTTGTTACCAAAAAGTTCAAAGCCAGTCAAGCGTCAGCCGCTTCCTGAACAGTATGTTATTTCAGTTTAAATGCAAACCACCACCCACAGCAATTATCAAGTTGCTTACCAGCAGCCAAGTGAGGGGCTTGTTATTAGTATACGTAGGTGAGGTGGGAGGTGAGTCCACAAAGCCAGAAAGTGGTTGTTACCAGTTTGCAAGCACCTTACAGTGACCAGCCATTGCGAATGCACACAAATACTTTCATTTTCTTTTTTGCAGAAGAGATTCTTACTGTAATCCACTGGTAGTGTCTCTGTCTCTATGATGTAAATATGTACAGTACATGTAATGGACTGTAAATAAGTAAAATGTAATACCATAGTGATGGGACCTCTGTGTGTTCCCTATACCCTGTACTACCATCTAATGCAAATAAAATATAGTGTGTGGGAAAGCTCTACGTCAAATGTATATTTTCATGCAGGCCTGTTATTGCGCTGTCCAATTTCACAAAATGAAAGCTATTCAATGATAACTTAAAATGACAAGGAGCCATTCAGGGCACAAAAAAATCCCTGCGCATCATGCCTGCAACATTCAAAACACATGAAATAAATAAATAAGTCATGGTGCTGCACAGTGATCATCCTGATAAGACACAGCTCCAGTGGGTGAATGGGTCCCCCGGCCTGATATCGAATTCTGACCCTGCCGATGCCGACTTGCGGAGTGAAAACAACGGGCTAGTTTGCCCTCTCCCAAATCGACAGAGGGCATTGCAGCATCGAGGCCAGCCTACAAAACATACAGCTGGACGTACCGTATTGGGAGAGAAAAAAAAGAAAAGATGCTCTGTCCTTCAAGGAGCACTGAGCACCGTCTGAACTGCCGTCTCGCGCAAGCCTGGCTTCTGGCCCCCGGACAGGCCTCAGCAAACTAACATGCACACACAGGAGAATGAGAGCTGCCACAGACACATTACAGTCGCAGACTTAAACAGACAACAAACACCGGGGTCACACTGTATAGCGTTCAGAAGAGCCAGGGAGATTTGGCTCTGAGAAACAGGCTGAAGAGCCATGAATCTCCTACCTGCTCTGTTCAGTCCAGAAATGACTTATTAGGCCACTAAGAGGTGGTAATAGTGGATTTGAGCAGACAAAAGCCAGGAATCTGCAGAGACTTAGATAGAAAGTCTGCCGTTAATGAACAAGACCTGAAACCCCATTTGAAAGGACAAATCAGATCACAGGATTTCAAACCCATTAGCCGCCGCTCAACAGGGATGATAATAATGATAAAGGAAGCCGTGGGTTTTTGATTTCTTCGTGGGAGAGCAGCGTTGTCTTGGGAAAAGCTTTCTTCCTTGGGTGGAATCAAAGAGCTGGTTCATTTTCACTGTGACCTTCAGAGCTCCAGGCGGCCAGACAAGGGCACAAACAGATTGAGAATTAATTGGCGCAATTAACATTTTGTGATTATAAGGGCTCGGGATCAATACACTATGCAAATAGCAGTATTGATGTGCGGCAGGAACCTTGTTAATTGTGTTTGGGGAACAAATAGGCTCTATGTGTCTATTCCGTGGTGGGACAGCAGGAAGTGACAGTGCACAAATTGCTAGCCACTTTAGATGCAGGAGGGGGGTGGCATGCTTTAGATGCAGGAGAGGGCAGAGCACTTTGGATGCAGAAGGGGGTACGGTACCTCAGATGTAGGGGGTACAGTACTTTAGATGCAGGACTGGGCAGAGCACTTTGGATGCAGAAGGGGGTAGAGCACTTTAGATGCAGGAGAGCACGCTGTACTTCAGATGCAGGAGGGGGGTATGACATTTTAGACATAGAGGATAATATAGCACTCCTGAGGGGCTCATCCAGCTAAAGCACTGATCCTTAGTGCGGTGGTGCACCCTATGATCTGCTGTCTAATCTTGACCATGAGGTCACTGCAAGGGCACTGCATTCTCAATAGGTAATCCTCTGCCTCGGCGTACGATGGCGACTCCTCTGGTCGACCTGGGTCCAGCGCTTTGCCTGAACCGTCTGACCGCGTGGTTGGATCCTCCAGCATGGCAACCACGTGGCTCACCTGGTGGACTGCAGAGTGAAAAATAAGCAGCGACTGGTTGAACGTTTTTCAGAGGACACCGGTCAGTGTTCCATCGTGCATCTGTCCAAACTGATGGAGGACACTGCAAGGATGGAACAGGCCTCTTATGACTGGGCACCACAGCTTCAGCTGTGCCCTCCTGACACAATGGCTGCCGGCTTTTTCATTATTTATCTCCGTACAGGAAGGGGAGGGAGAAGTGGACGCGTGAATAGAGTAAACAGAACTGGAAACACTCAACGCGAGCGGCCATTCTAATGAATTAGTCTCAGCTTTATTACCGAGGACAGGATTTTCCATTCCCGTTATTAAACCGCGTTGGAAATGCACTTTCATTTCAGATAAGTACCCATAATCCTGTTTGTTGAACGTGGTATATGAAGTTAAATATAATTTAAGCAGAAACGGAAAAGGGTGGAACAATGTAATCACGAAGAGTGAGATTGAAGTGATGCTATTATCATTATTATTAGTAGCACTTGCTGTTAGAGTGATAACATCAGTGGAGGTGGAAAAAACTGCCAAGTGTAACAGCGGAAGACACTCTGCTCAATGGCATTGTGTATGATCCAATAAATCATATCTAGCGGGGGCACTATCGTAGTTCCGTACCAGTAGATACTGTATTTGTTGGGTTTTCTTTTTCTCTGTCCGAATAACAATAATTATCGTACACTGTGTGGCCTGCAGCTTACTGAAAATCCACAAGGAGCCCTGCACTCAGCGCGAGAAATACCATAGTAAAACATGTGCACTAATTACATGGGATTAATTAGCCTGGGGTGGCCGCCTGGTCACAGTGATACTGAGATGTAATGCACTGCGCTGGTTTTCTCCTCGGTCTAAAACACACTCCTGCCTGGCCTGTTCACCACGGAACTGGGAACAAAACACAACTCCCTAGTGACAGTTTGGCAGAGCCGCGATAAAAAAGATGCAAATATTAATCCTGCAATGCTTTTATGTTAGCCACGGCTCTTAACAAATAGGAATTATTAATATTAAAGAGCGTTACAGAGTGGTGTTGAATAATTTACAATTTCCCTCTCATTCATTACAGTAGGAAATGTGGCTCACTCAGCGTAGATTACAGGTAATACCATAAAACAGAGGAAATTACATGTTATTACTCATTTGTTACTGTGCTAATTGCTTCTAAGTCCTTTCAGTTTTGGGCCTTGTTCATATGAAGCAATGTCTTAATACTCCAGAAGATGAATTTGGTGTTTAACACAGGAACTTTCACAAAATGGGCAATCAGCACTATAATAAAACTTTTAATAAAGAAAATTATTTGCTATACGTGCATGATGATACAATTTATTTAGCAAATTATTTATATTATTATATGTGCGATATTCAGCAAATAAGTATGGGGGGGGTTGTTTACTTTCATATAAAAAAGGCTGCCTGTGTGTGCGCCATTCTCTGTAAACTCTAGAGACAGTTGTGTGGAAATCCCAGGAGATCAGCAGTTTCTGAAATACTCAAACCACCCCGTCTGGTACCAATAGTCATTCTACAATCCAAGTCACTTAGATCTGAACTTCTTGACCATGTCTGTATATGCTTTAAAGCATCGAGTTGCTGCCACTTGATTGGCTGATTAGATATTTGCATTAACAAGCTGGTGTACAGGTCTGCCTAATAGAGTGTTCACTGAGTGTATAATAATAAGCCCAGGAGAACAGCAGATCAGAGAAATCACAGATCAGAGAAATGCAAGTTAATTGCAAAGACAAGAGAAAGAGAAACAATAATAATGTGTATAATGTACATTTTTTAAGGGAGAGCACAGACCACCCTCCTTATGTTCTCACTGTATTGAGACTGAGGGGAAGCATAGAGGGTTACAGACAAAGATGGAACCACAGAGCATAAAGTGCTACAGCAGGGAATCAACCCCCCGCTTGCACTGGGGGATTTGTATATGGGCTGAGATTTGGTCGCTTTATAGACTGCACCTCACATTCTCCCACGCAAGTAGACTTTTACATCATACAGAGTCAACTAAGAAGTTATGCATCGAGTCAAACTAGTGGGTTGCATTATAGCGCACACCTTTTAGTACAGAGAGGCAACAATCAAGCTACCAGAGGTTATAGATCATAGACGTCGGGCAGGGATGTAAGTTTAGTAACCCAACAGCCTCTATGTGGAGGAGCAGTTTTCTTATGCAGCCCTGTAGGCTAGAACCAATATTTTTTAATTTGATACGGATGGATATTGGCAGTCAGTGGAGAGATGCAAGCAGAAGCAATATATACGTAAGTATTGCAGAAGATTGTGCTCAAGTCAGATCACAGAATGTTGAATAGGTTTGAGTGGGTCACTCGCACAAGCAGGGAGGCAACCTGCAGTGAGGTGCAGTAGAGTTGGTGTAAGGGTACTGTGGACAGGACACGGATTTGTGGTAGGTATTTCAGAAAAGGGCAGATATTTCTTAGGTATTTGTCTACAACGCGTTCGTAAGCATTATAATATTACCCCCCCGATCTCGCTTCACTGGCTACCTGTTACAGCTCAAATCAAGTTTAAAACCTTGACATTAGCCTAGAGGACAGCACATGGAACAACTCACCAAGACCTTCAATCTATCTTTAAACCTTAAATATCGACCAGACCTCTCTGCTCCCCAACCCCAGGGTATCTGGCTATTCCCTCTCTGTGTGGTGACTTGTCCCAGTCATGATGCGGGGCGGTACCAGTCCACTGTGGTAAAATGAAATTCCTACGGAGGTGAGGATAGCAGAATCAGCGGCCATTTTCTAATGCAACCTGAATACCCGCCCCTACTGTTTGCATCTTGGCTCCCTTCCTCCTGCCATACTCTGGTAATTCTTTCCTTATGTAATTATTTTAGGATGTAGGACTGTAACAACAGCATGCTTTATGTGTTTTATATGGGTGTTAGCTATATGAATCTGATTTGTATTATGGTTCTAGTTTGGCATACATTAACTTACATTTAGTGTCGTATTGATGTTGCACTTACACCCAGTGGTCGGGGAATGTTATTAGTCAGGCCTGCCACTGTGACTCACATAATTCTGATGGGTCCACTCATGTTCTCTCTCATTGTAAGTGGATGAGAGCGTCTGCTAAATGAATGCCACGTAATGGAAGAGATATTGGCAGCTCTGGCTTGTGCCTGCTATGTTGTCTTTAAAAGACATTTTGCTGATGAGGATTTACACCCTGCTTTTTGGGAGAGAAGGATTCTGTGACTATCAGCAATAGTGTGGTCCAGCATAGGACAGGACTTGACAGGTAGATATACGAGAAGAGATATATGAGTTTCAGGTGTTTTTCAGACAACCAGTAGAAGCAATCTTTACCCTCTCCTAACCTTCTTGATTGCACTGTACAGTAAATCTTTTTTTGACTTAAATATTTGGTGAAAGAAACTTGGTGACAGATATTGAACTCCTTGGACCGGAGGAAGAATACCACTGCCAGGCAGAACCCACACAGAGCAGGAGCCCCCTCTGTCCCCACGAGATTCATTTATGACCACAGTAATCTACCGTTTGCTTTCCGCTTTCTCAGTTTTCTATGCTGTAATAAAAAGAAAGGGAATTCGCTGCAATCCATTTATAAGCATTAAGAGGTGGTGCACACAATGACCTCTAGGAAAAAGATGAGGGGAAAATGGGAAGGAACACATCGTCTGAGAAGAAAGATTTGTTTCAGTTTACTTCTAATCAAATGGGGATTTTGTGGGGCCTTTGGAAGCCATTCCAGACATCTTTGTCGCGCTGCGTCTGTCAAATCCAAACATGCTGACCTTAGAACATATGTGTTCTAGCATATTCTACCAGGACCAGGCGCAAAAAGCAAAAACATTCTTATTTATTTTGACTTAAACTCAACAAAAGGGAATGTAAATACTTACATCACTTTGTAATAGTAATAATCATAGTAATAATAAAACAATGTAATATTATTTGCACATGGATTAATACTATGAACAGCAAGAATACTACTACTACTACTACTACTACTACTACTACTACTACTACTACTACTACTACTACTACTAATAATAATAATAATAATAATAATAATAATAATAATAATAATTATTATTATTATTATTATTATTATTATTATAAAAATATAAACAACTGTTACGTTACATATAAGCATGCACAGATATCTACTGGATCCTAGAGCATATAAGCAGGAACAAGACACACAATTAAATGGCATTTTCAGATACCTCAAAAAAGACATTTTCAAGATTGATGCCTTCCGTGTATTGCTCCAAGTCAGTGGGTAATGGCAGAGGAAGGGAATTAGAATCCTCTTTTTGCTAAAGGCACCACCCCTGAATTGCAGGCATTAAAGAAAAGAAAAAAGACGCATGAAAAGGTGTGTGTGGTTTCTATAGGTGTCAGAGAAACAGGGAGAGGAGAGTAGCCAATCTGCTCTGTGTAATGGATGTGTCAAGAGTTGCTAAATCATAGGTGGCCAAGGCAGAGAGACAAGAAGGCCAGACGCAATGTCATCTTTTAGAGGGAAAGAGAGTGAGAATGAGAAGGGGTAAGAGAGATGTGTGTGAAGGCTAAGTGCTAAGAATCTGGCGAAGAATATTTTACCTTTTTACAAAGAACTGTTTTTTTTTCTTTTTCGTTTTTTTTTGGCGTAAGCCGTTAACTTATTGCTTGCCCGAAATTCTCACTGCATCCGTTAAGGAAATTAAGTGATGGTACTTTGCTCAACAAATACACACAGACTTTGAATCCTCTTACTTAAGGTCTGATTGCTTCCTGACAGTGGTTTTAAATGAATTGTGGTATGGAGTGATAAAGAGCTTATTGTCAGGAATAAAAGCTGAGAGCAGTGGAGAGGAGCCACACACGGAGTCCAGACGATACGGGCTATTATGGCCAGGGAATGTGTCCTTGGCTGCCTGGATGGCTTAGAGTTTTATTTCATCTTGTTTTTCTGTCTGCTGAAGACAAAGCGTGACCCTGGATAAGAGGGAAAGAGGGCAAGGGTACAGATATAGGGTACTTATTTAGGGGAGCTGCAGTGTGTGTGTGTTTGTTTTTTCTATTATACGTATAAGCAAATTAACAGGAGCAGTGTGTGTATGTGTGAGTGTGTGTGTGTGTGTGTGTATGTGTAGCACACCTTTGTCTCTTTGAATTTCTCCAGGCGGAGGGGTCTCCCATGAACAGACTGTAGCAAGATTTCCCATGCCATGTGCACCTCATTTCACAATTTTATATAAAAGACTGCAAGAACAATGAGGGATTCTGGGAATTGTTGTTTATTACTGGTGAGTGTGCAGTATGTGAGGAGAAATGACTGTTTATCAATGGCATTCTCTAAGCCAGCGGTGGCTATCCTGGGTCCTGGAGAGCCAGAGAGGCTGGTGGCCTTTGTTTTCACCTTAATACCGGCAACCATTTCAGACCCAAAAACAGTGAGATGAGTTATCGGTGTAATTGCCTGCTTTCACTGATCAGTTAATTTCCGAGTAACAGAAAGAAGTGAGGAGAGACTGTGGCTCTCCATGACCAGGACTGGGGAGCCCCGGTGTAAGCATATAAAACGGTAATGACTTTACCGAAGTAAATTAATGCCATAAACATTATGAAATGGAACTACACAGGAACAAGTTTAAAAAGTATACAGAAAATAAATGACTGCTGTAACGTAACATGTTTTAATGGCTACTTTTGAATGACTGTGTGTGAATGCAGCACGCCTCTTAATGGAGCCACTGTAGCTGCATTCAATGGAGATCCTGATGTAAAAAATCTATGGCATGTTGGGTGTACTGTTTCATAGTAAAACTGGGAAATTATGACACATATACATGCTACAACACAACAGAATGTTGTATGTAGAGTATTAGAAGACAACAGACCCAATCAGAGGTCCATGAACATTTTAGCATGTTTCTGTTTTTTTAGTTTTCATATCAGTTTCCAAGGAGAAATATTGTAGACATAATCCTTGTTAAATATGCATGCTTGCAAGCAGGAGCAGAGTTGACTTGTCATTATTGAAAGGAATTCAAGATGAAGTGCACCTGCCAAATACCACCGAAAGTACTAAAGGCTATTTCCCTCTAATTTGCAGGGAAAATGGTGGGGAAAATATTTTTTCTCCCAATTCGTATTGGCCAAGGACCCCAGTAAGCCAGCCTCATATCTACAGCATTGTCCTGTGGTTCAGTAGGGCGAGAAATAGCACACTTGTTCTTGGAAAGTTGTGACCACTCAGTCAACTGACCAGTCCATTCTTCGCTGTACCGTGCCACACTAGCCTTTCAGTTCCGATGGGTCACTGCCATAAAGGCAATCAGGGATCCCCACTGCAGTGACATTAATATGAAAAGCGCAGAAAATGGACGATTCTTCTCCCACTTCGCCTCTCTCCCCTTCAGCCCTCTGTGCCCTCCACCCTCCATTTCAGCCAGAACTTTATTTAACGGTTGAAGTTTGGTGGTGGGAACATCAGGGGCCTCGCATCAGCCCGTGAGCAGCGGAGGAAAGCTTTCATAAACCGCGGGGAACAAATGGGATTTAACACACAGGAGCTTCTGATGGCCTATTAATTCTGCTTTGGCTTTCTTCCAGAGCCAGCCAGCCTCTCTCCTAATTCAGGGCTAATTTCTATCAGAGGTATCAAGAGACTTTTTTTCCCTCTTTCTCCCTGGGCAGGATGCGTCCACACAACTTTAATGGATTCATTCAAGGGCCGCGGCACGGAGACATTGATTGGCCCGCTTCTGAGGCCCTGCTGCTAGTCACTTGACACAGGCAGCAAATGAAATGTGACCTCCAGTAAACAGGCCCGAGCCGTCTGGCCCAGCATAATCCATTAGCTCAGAACCTTCTCCAATCCCGTTTAATTAATGAAGTGATTTGGGGGAAAAAAGTTGCAATTACCAATCCTTTGCAATTTAAAATGAGGCAATATTAGGGTAAAATATAAACTGGAGCATTTATCCATTTCTTTATTAGAGACTGGAGGCAGTGGCGCTGGGTATTTTCTGTCTTCAGGGGTAAAATGTTCAGTGTGATTTATAGTAAACCAATGCCAACATTTCTCATTAAATGGACTTTGTGTTTACATACTAAATGCTTATAATTCAAATTGTTTACAGTTTGTTGGAAGTCAGTAAAAAACATAATTGCTATGCAGGTGCATGTATTATGCCACTAATGTTTTCAGTTGTATTTACTTATTTATTTTCAATTAATGATTTATAATGCAACTTACAGTGGTATGCAAATCATGAATTGAATTTTAATGCGACCCTAATTACCAGACAAAGATTTAGCACCCGTTGTGGTCTGGTGCCCAACATTTGCTCCTAGATGATTAGCCCTATGAAAGATTCATATAAAGTTGTTTTTAAATGCACTGTATTATGGTCTTTCAGTGCAACAATGCAACTATGGCTTAAAGGGTGACTGCATCAGAAATGTACAAAATAATAGGTTATTCCTCAGCTTACAGTTTGGCAAGCATGTAGATTGAACGGTGGTTTAAAGCACATATTGTTGAGAATTTGAAAGGAATGTATGGCAAATTGATAAACCCAGAGCAAATGTAAGAGCATAGAAAATGCAGGCAGTACATGTGAAACTAAGTGGAAAAAGACTGAGTCCAGTACTAATACACGAAACTAAACAAAGAAAGTCTACTACAGCATGGAAAGGCCTATAATGTCTCACATCTATGAAGATACTCTTTATTTCATGAAAAAATATTTGCGGGCATGGAGATGGCAGAATTCTATCACACGGAATAAAATAAAGTGCCGTTCAGTAGCCCCTGAGAACACTCGCTCGTGACCTTGAAATGACTACCCACCACTAGCATTATGCTCACGTCACCCTCCCCCAAATAATTACTTATAATACAGCAGTTCCTAACATTGGATATGCCTGTCTCTCACCCACAATTTCCTCTCCGGGAAAAACAGGGACCTGCAGAGCCAGACACTGCAGGATCCAAATGGCATTTGGTAATGGCTTTTTCCCCCAGCAAACCAAAAAGCCATTGTAAAGATTTAGATTTTAAAATATATGCTGACCTTTCTTCCCCCTCTCTCCTGTTCACTTGTCATCAGCCTGTAATTGAATCAATATATTTCCTGATCAGTCCTGAGATTGAATAAGGTCACAGGAAACCATGTGTGGACATTAAAAATCATTATTCTACTCAAACTGAGCAGAGATGGCACAGTCCGTTCAGGGTTGAAAATGAAATTCTATTAGAGTCTATTACACTTTTACAATTATAGAATCGGTCCAACATTACAACGGGAAATGAAGCCATAATATTAAGCCCAGGGGTGTATTACAGAAAGCACCATAGTATTTTTCTGCTTTGAACCATCATTACATTGATGAAGAACACTTGGTGTCTTTACGGTCACTGATAAGTGACCTTCTCCATAAAATATGCAAGTGGTCTGTTTTAGCATCTATCTTTATTTTTTTGCTTTTCCAAAATCTCTGTTCCCACTGCTTATGGTGAGCATATTGTCCAGAAATCAGAACCTCCTCCAGGACAGTAACATCATTTCTGCCCTCAAATTGATTCCTCTCATATGCACTCTTCATTGCAAATATTAGCAGCAGCTAAAAACAATTATGACCTTAATTATGTGTTATAATGTTTTTTTTGCTGGACCTGCTTTTTTGCAGTTCCCAGCATAATTGAATTGTTCTCCAGCATGCTGCAGTTTCTAGACAATGTGTTAATCCTGACAGCCACTTACAATGAAGACAGAAAAGAAAAGGAGAATGTGTAAAACTATTAACGTGAGAACTGTCGGTATAAACTCCAGCAAATTATTTCTAACCATCAGAGCCTGTATTAGATAAAGTTCAAATTTTAATTAGCTCAGTTATGGAAAATGAATAGCACTTATCATCAATCAACTTATCAACTCTATATTTAATGAACTATCAGAAAATAGAGAAAAAATATCAGTGAAGAACATTCCACTCTGTTATATTTAGCCAAAAAATATGTTTTTTGGTTATCAACAGTCAGTCCTGAAAAAACATACTGTACCATATACCCAACCATAGCCTATAGTTTTATTTCAAAAAGCTAAGACATAATCCTCAACTCAAATCCAACATTTATATTTACCATTACTGAAAACTATTAAACCAATGCATTCAACATGTTTGCCACAACTGGCAATTTCACAGAAAAACATGACCAAACATGCATGGGAAATATATGGGTTTACAGAATGGGAGAATACAAGACATACTATACATACCACAATTTCCATTCAGCTAGGCCTACATTGTTGTTTTTAGTTCAAGACATTAGAAACAAAATACCTTCCCAATAGTTAAATTGAACAAAAACAACACATACAGCCTACCTAATGCTTATTTTAAATTAACAGCTAAGCACATGCTGTAAAATGTCACAGAATCCACAATATTTATTTTTCACACAATCTATAATATTTATAGAAGCTTAGCTTCTATATAGAGGAATGGTCTGTAACTCTGGTCAATGAAAGCCATTAGATATGCTGGCTTTTTCTTGCGACCTTAAAATTAATAACCACTTCAGACTCAAGAAACTATCTGAGGTGCGTTCGCAATGTCCAGTAATACAGTAAGCTACATCAATCGGTCAATTAAGTACGGAGTAACAATGAAAATCAGCCAAGTAGTACAGGTTACAGATCACTGAGATGGAACAAAAAAGCATTGCAGCTGCAGTTAGGAAAAACATTTCTGCTGAACAAAAGATGTTAGATTGTTAAATGGAAAAAATGGAAAAATATCCTGCAATGCGCACTGTACTAACATGAAAAAGTCTTCGGTCCAAGGAAACTGCACTAGTATTTTCTTGCTGGACGGTGATGTGTGATACACAATGTCTGCAGTGTTCTCAGGGCTTTTAAGCTCAGTCAAAAGACTTATGAACAGGGGAGTCGAACAGCATGACAGGAGGCTGTCTGCAGAGTGAAAATGAGCTTTATTGTAGGTGTGCGACTATATCACCAGCCATTCCAGTTTAACTCTGCATAAAAAGAGGAATATCAATGAATGGAACAGTTAAATCTTACATTACAACCCAGCCAACCCCCCCCCCCAGCCACCCCCCACCCACCTTCTCCACAATTTTTCTTTCTTTCTTTTTTTTTTATTCAGGAGCATAAAATCCCTGACTGGAACATTTATGAAACACGTAATGACAATCTAAATCAGTGGGTGGCTCCAATCTACAAGGATTAGTGGTTTTGATGTAGTTCAATACGTGAATGCACACTTGTCACCTTATTAAGAGCTTCAGAAGTCATCATGGAAGAAAGGGCGGAGTGTGTAGGGGGGCCTCAACTGCATGACGGAAATCAGCCGGCAAATTAGGGCCTGGCGCTAATGTATTCAGAATGAAATAAAACATTTTAAAAACCTGAGCAGGAGATTCTCGGCCTGTCAGGAAGTGCATTGAGAGGAAAGCAGGGCCGAGTCTCTGCCGGATCGCACTTCAAGGGGATTGACATGTTGTTTCTGTGCGTGTTTTTATTCTGCAGTGTCTCATTATGCCATTTCATAAGAACCTACCGAATCGCCCAGCGCATCAACAGCACGATGACAGCACCTGTCACATGACACACTAACAGCTTCATATTCTGCACAATTAGCACTCCATTCAGAAGTTCTTCAGATGAGGCAGAATTTAAAAGTAATCCTTACTATCCACATGCAGTACAGGCTTTTCCTTTTTTACCTTGGCAACGACAGGACCTGCCCCCTCTCTTGTGCCCAGCAGTACACAGCTGTACAGACACGTACAGGGCTGGGATCAGGCCAGCCTCCTGTATCGGTTCATACTGTACAGCGTGCACGACTGGTTGCGGTGGTTCGGTCTGATCCAGGAGCAGTGAGAGTGATGAATGTGCGGAGCACCTGCAGGGCATCATGGGACAGAATGGGAAACAGATTAGGAGGGCGGGCGGATGGCGTCGGGAGAACGAATGGCTGGTAGCTATTGAGTTTATCGGCTCTTTTCACACCTAATGAAATGTCGTTTAGCGCCACTGCCTAAAGAGTTCCCGAGCCACTGGGCCCGAACCACAGGCATGCCAGCTCTGAAAAACAACATTTGATTTTTAATTTAAACCAACAAACTAATTACCAAAAAAGCAAAAGGAACATTATTTTATTAAATTTTTGGCACCAATGAAAACTTGTGGTACACTTATACACTGGAGCCATCTGTGCTTGATGTACAGTAGGTGGCAGGTAAGGAGGAAGTATACAGGACCGGGACATGATAAAGCCAGGGTAGAGTAGGACAGGGCAAATGGAAGTAAATGCTAACAAAACTTAGAGCAAGCTGCAGTCCTTAGTTCTTAATCCTAAAATTGTAACCTTCGTGGTTGGGTAGGCCTCCCATTAGATTCCCGCTGAAAGTGATCTCAATGGAAAAAATGCTTCAGTTTCCTTTGTTTCATCATTTAATCATTTGTGTTTCTGAGGTAATGTGTCCTTTCAGGTGTTAAATTGCTAGCCAATGCACTCCATAGAAAAGATTCTTTAAACAGCAATATAATCAGCACTTTGGTCTGCTACGTGCATGTCTGTTTATAACAATGACTCTATAAATCTGTTCATCGTTCTACTTTGTAATTAGTCTTCCCTGGAAATATCCAGGTTGAACTGGGTTCTCCCATCCATGTGAAGGCTTCATTACTGTGGGGACGGTCACCGCTAATCAAAGCTTTTGGCTGTGTGACCAGCAGACTCATAGGTTTGTGTTAGCGGCTCCGGTAATCACTGTCATAGCTCATCTGGCCCAGGCCCCCGCGTTCCGTCGGGTTTTTCGGTTCCCAGGGCTTTTCCCCAAACACCCTTCCCTTTCAGATCCCTTCTCCTCTCAGAGCATAGAATGCCTTCGCCATTCCTTTTTGTGGATTCAACACCTATTTTGCTCTCCATCTGAGTGGGGTTCATTAAACTCCATTCCAGGCCTTCCTCTCTCCTGCTGAGTGGGAGAGACGTTACAAAGGGAACACTTCCTCTGTGTTATTCTCCACGGAAAGAGAGTGACCCCAACTTTTCTAGGGAGGAATGGGAAGCAGAGAATAAGGGTTAATGAAGCCGGCAGAGCTGTGTTTAATGGGCGGGCTGTGTGGAACGAGGCCTGGCGCTGCACAGACTGACAGACATATTAATGGTCAGCACTTTCACTGAAGCCAATATGAATATTCATCCTCATTTATATTTCAAGGCATCTCCGTTCCTGGGGGGACCCGGAGGTCGGTTCTGACCGATTTCCACCCCCCCCACCCCCCATTACGGAAATGACAGCTCTCACTCCCGGGCCCTGACAGAGGTCTGCCCAATGCACAGGAGGTCCCGCATTCAGGGAGGCCGCGTCTGTTCCCAGCTGTCCACAAACACTCATTAACAGAGGAAAATATCCAATGGAATCTCTGTGAGAATTTTTAATCACACAAAGGCTCTGCTAATTAGGCAGCTGATGGGCCATGGAGAGCGCAAGGACGAATTCTTTAAACAAAGGACTGGAAACTTTAGGAGCTTTAATTACTCGGGCAAAGAGTTCATTCCAGAACTGGAGAGCAGCATTATTCCGCTAATGAGACCAAGTGGCAGTGTGTATTAGGGAGAAATAATGTGGAAAGTTCAATTATAATGTGCTTTTTGGAGAGCTTTTTTTTCCGCCTCTCCGTGCTTCTCATGCACATGCATGTAAGACAAAGGACGGGCCGGGGGAATCAGGCAGGGGGCAGACACGCTAGTGCCAGCACCAGGGACCGGGCTCTTCACGTGTAGCTAGGCAGGCTTGATCCTCTTAATTGCCCATCTGAAGACTCTCTTGTATGAAAAAGAATATCATCAATTCTCAGCAGAGGCCCTAGCTTGGCCTCTGCTCAGAATGTCTTAACTGCAATTTTACTTTTTTTTTTTTGGTCATTCAATACCGCACGCCTGGAATTCAGGGCACACAATGGATGACTAATTTGCAGTAACTGGACTCCAGAATGTCGTAAAAGGAAAAAACGGGAAACGGCTTTAATTGCTCAGCCCTCATTACAAAGAGGAGGTAAAATTATATTTTCTTCCCCCAATTTTCAGCTGAACAAATGCTTTTTATGGAATTAAGTGCATGGTGCTGCCGTTACTCGGCTACGAGTGACAAAGGGAAACAAATCACCCGCCAGCTTGACTTTAACAAAGTCTGGCCCTCAAAAATACATCACTACTGAAGCCTTATAAAAACAAGGTCAGAGAAAAGTGCTCTGAAATAGTTACTAGGGAGTAAAACATTGTGGGTAATCACCCTAGTCCTGCGTTTTTGCACTCTGGTATTGAAATATATTTACTGAACCATAAAGAATGAAATAAAGTGCACCATGTCTTTTAGAAAAAATCAGGAAGAGTCCTTATTAAAGAACAAAGGGACCCACAAATGAGTACTAATATAGCCGTACTGCTGCTCACAATATTTCAGCTACTGTGAGCCCACAACTATATTTTCCATAATTTGGAATCAGAGACATACCAGAATTAGGAGGATAAAATTATGCTGCCATTACCACCCCCAGATGCTGTTATTGCAATAGTGTGTAGCAGGCAAAGTATTTAGGTAAAGTTGGGCTTGCTTCTCCGGCTAATGTAATTAGCTGCAATCTTTTGACTCCAGGTGCAGTCAGGCATTTCATATGTTTGCGGTAACTAATGTGGAATTACTGTACAATACACCACTTAAAGGGCAAATTATGCATCTTAGAAGCCGTGTAAAAAATTGTGTTTAAACTTGCTGTGCAATCCCACATTAGAAGGATCCTACATAGCAATTATAGCCTGCAGTGAGCCAGTGCCCCATGAAATAAAAGCCTAATGAAAAAGAGAGGCCGGTGTGCGTCACCCCGTAGCCGGTTATGCTGGGGCAACGGGAGGAAGTGGGTTTTCCTGCTCCCGCTCTCTCTCTCTCTCTCTCTCTCTCTCTCTCTCTCTCTCTCAGTCTCTCTCTCCCTCTCTCTCTCTCTCTCTCCCTCTCTCTCGCCCGCTCCCACTCTCTCTCTCTCTCCCTCTCTCTCTCCCGCTCCCGCTCCTACTCTCTCTCTCTCTCTCTCTCTCTCTCTCTCCCTCTCTCTCTGTCTTTCTCTCCCTCTCTCTCTGTCTCTCTCTCCCTCTCTCTCTCTCAGTCTCTCTCTCCCTCTCTCTCTCTCTCCCTCTCTCTCTCCCGCTCCCACTCTCTCTCTCTCTCTCTCTCTCTCTCTCTGTGTCTCTCTGTCTCTCTCTGTCTCTCTCTCTCTGTCTCTCTGTCTCTCTCTCTCTCTCTCTCTCTCTCTCTCTCTCTCTCAGTTTCTCTCTCCTGCTCCAGCCCCTGCTCTCACATCACAGATGAGAGGATGTTCAGCCTCTGTTGGCCAACCGCTCACTGATGGCCTAACCTTTATTCAGGCCATGCAAAACAATTATGAGCTAAATGTTTACTTCGGTTTAAACCATTTCCCACCAATTTGCAGAGCTCCAGCTGCTTGACCACCGTGATCTGAATGTGAACTTTTCACAAACACGCACATACACACACTCGCACGCACACACACACAACACACACACACACACACGCACGCCCACATACATACAACACACACAAGGGTGGTAATGCAACATGATAACAAAATAAATCTTTTTTTAGTATGTTTTTGATTGACGAGAGTTGTAACAACGTTCCAGCTTTATGATGGGCTATAATTGGTTCATGTTCATGGTCTAAAGCAAGGAAATATATTTTGTCCAAAACTTTGAGTCACTATGAAAGATAAAAAGTGCTATTTTTTTCACAAACACACTACGGAAAGTTTAAAAAATGCTCTTGCATTTGGAGGTTCAGGACAACTGTTCACTGAGTCTAGACCACTGTGTTTCTCACATTGAGCATGTGCATAGAGCTTGCAGGAGGACCGACCAACTGTCACTCCAAACATTTGGGAAATGGTCCGACAGAACTTTCTGGGCACTAGACAGCCTTCTTTCACATCACAGCCAGTAAAGCACTTGTGATTGAAGAAACAGACTCCAGAATTTCTGTGTCTGATTTCCTCCATGCCATCAGAGCCCAATTCCAGTAAGACCACTAGCATTACCAACATTAATACAACATTATTACTCTGTGACTTCAACCAGGGAAGGCCTTTACTGCAACATCAGTCTCTGCCCAGCCACACAAGAATGATGAGCCTTGTTCAAGCTATTTCCTGTAATTATCCAGCCACCATGCATCATTTCTTTTAATCAAATTCACATAGGGCTACATATATTTACGCATCTGCTGTGTTAGCGGATGGAGGACACCAACAGACAGTGATGCCAAACCTCAAAAACTAAAACCCACATCTCTGATTTTTAAAGCCTTATTAAAGACACAAAGCTATTTATTAAATGTATTAAACCCACAAGGGGAAATGTTTTACAAAAGCAGCAGCTTCAATGACATATTCACTTTAATTGAAAAGCCAAAAGCTAACTTGGGTCACCGATTTAAAATTTCTTGTTTAGAGGTGCAGAATAGTTCCTGTTATGGAACACACCATGGCGTGAAGAATGAAAAGACCTTAGATGAACAGTGTGAAAGTCGATACTAGTTGATAAGAGTTGCATACAAACAAACCGGATGAGAAACACATGCAACCTGCTCAGCACCATAATGGCTCCTCTCCCTCCCGCCGATAAACACGCAGGCAGATGCAAAGAATGTGTTTGTTGATGCCTAAAGCAGCAGGATGTGTCCATGGAGAGGCGTTAATATACGTTGCTCTCGAAGTGTATTCAGGTGACTCCTCAGTCAGTCTGGCTTAAATGCATATGAGCCGAGTTCATGGGCCTTAAAGCGAGGAGTGGAAATTAGCGGAGATGGGCTGTGCAATCCCTGTCCATATGGCGAAACCCACCGAGAGCAGCCTGACTGGAGCCCACCGCGAATTAGGAAAGGCCTATTGATTTTCCTACAGAGGCGCTGGCTGCCTGCCTCCCGCGTTGTTACTTCTTACCCATCGCGCTCCTTTTTATTTACAAGGAACGGGATCAATAGAGATGGGTCTTCAATTGCCTGTTCTTGCTTTATAAAAACACATCTTCCCCCCCGCCTCCTTCTTCCCCTTAAGCAATTTGGTGGATCAACATCATTTCTCCTGTGGTTCAAATAATTTGGGTTTAAATGATTGACAAGAGTAATTGTGCTCAGGGCTACATGAGATGGGTGGGGTGGGGTGGGGGGGGGGGGGGGGGGCGGGGGGTGAACTCTTGATGTGTGTATTTGTGTATTTTGCAAGGTACTCAACACTGTCAGAAATACGAGGAGATGTCTCTGGTATCTCAACCTCTATAGTGTCAGTTTTTTTTAAAGAAACCGCTTTAATGGAAACAAAATACTTTCCTATGTTTACACTTTCTTCCTCACACAGATGTTTTAACTGTTGCTTACTGGACATATGAATAAATACATGAGCTCTTCTGTAATGTTCTGCAATGTAGTACATCACGCCCATTCTGGAAACGCATAACACCATTTCATAATTAGGCTTATTATTAAAAGCTTGGTGCAAAAGGAATCCATAACAGGTGGACAAAATCAACCTTTGCGACATCACTGTTCATTTTCATATTCCTGCTATGAGGGGCAGTCTTCGTATGCCTGTATTAACATTGTGTTCATTAGCAAAAAACGTTCTCCCCTCATGACACAGAGAAGAAAAATATCATGTTAGACAAAGGGCCATGTGTGCTTGGGGTCTGAATAAAAACCAACTGCTCCCAACCAACTGTGCTCACAGTCACGGCTAAAAACCGAGCATGCTTCCAGTTTTCCCTTTTGATCTGTGAAAGGCACCCCCCCCCCCCCCCCCAGCTGACTCTACTAGCCTGTCCATTGCTGCAAATGCGATGCTGATACTCTCCTTTTGTGACAGAGGGTGCTACACTCTGAATTAAAGGGCTCTGATTGATAAGGCGGTTGAAGGCAAACCTGCTCCTGCTAATTGTCTTTCAAATGCCCTCATTAATCAAAGCTGGGGGAGAGCGGGCCTGTGACGGCCAGCCTGTCAGCCCCACGGCCCATGGAGCCTCTCCCCCGCGGGCCGCTCACCTCCCAGCGTGAGGCCCGCGCCTCTCCCCGCCACGCCACGCGAGGCACACCTGCCCGCCGTGGGACAGGAGCTGACCGCCACTGCCACCACCGTCCCCAACCTGCCTCCCCCCCCCCCCCCCCCCCCCCCGGCCTTTCCCCCCTCTCTCCCGCTCTCTCCCCCCCCCCCCCCCCCGGCCAGCCCCAGAGATCAGTTTAGCAGCTGCTTAATGATTCATGGCTTGATGTGGAGGAAAATGAGTGCAGCATATGATAACGGGGATAAACACATTTAATTAGCTTCCTATACCTATTGTTTTTTATTTATTTACCTGTGCGTTCATTATTCATTTACATATTTTGTGTGCGTGGATTTGTGTGTGTGTGGTGCGTGTGTGTGTGCGTGTGCGTGTGCATATGTGACTGTGTATGTGTATGTGTGTGAGTGATTGTGCATGTGTGTGTATATATTTTAACACGTGTACAATATTTGTGTGAGTGTGTGTATGTGCGTGAGTGACAGTGCATGTGTGTATGTATTTGAACATGTGTAAAATGTGTGTGTGTGTGTATGTGTGTGATTGACTGCGCATGTGTGTGTGTATTTGAACATGAGTGTATATGAGGCCAGGTTACCCATATAAGAGCAGTCCTCAGTAGGCTTTCAACGGACAGCAGGTGACGGGCCTGTTTGCCACTGCTTCCCCTTTGATTAACACCTCTTTGGAAATGTCCGCCCTGCTCTCAGAAACCAACAACTGAGAGCTGCTACCTGTCAGAGAAAGTCACAAACAAGGCTACTTAAAAGGCAGAAAACTGCATATTTTAAAGTCTAATGACACCCCAGCCACTTTATTAAGAGGCCTAGCCCAATCCCTAATGACTCCTCCTTCCCCAGTCTCCATGTCTCCATCCCCTTAGGCCTTTATGTCCTGGGACAGTCTTTCTCTCTTCATCTCTCCCTCCTACCCTCTCTCCCGCCCTCCATTTCACACACACACACACACACACACACATACACACACACTCACACACACGCACACACACACACACACACTCACACACACACACACACACATACACAAACTGGGTCAAATAACTATATGAAATGCTTTAATAGCATTCAATGAAAAATATAGTTTCACCAACATTCAGAGGATTTCATTTTTTCATTGTTTTGGTTTTGTTCTTATACATTTGGTACTCAACGTGAGGCTTAGCATTTTGAATTCCCACCCCATTTGCAATGGCCAATCATCTGCAATGACAACCACCTTCATGCTGCCAACCCAACTGCCGATTCAGGAGACTAGGCATCCGTGGTTCTAGCCTGAAACACATGCTGTTGCCAGCTGCTTCTTTTTACACCGCAGACTATAGTTAACCTATAGAGTGGAGTCGGAGGAAGACCTTTCATATGTAGTTTTTCTATGGAGTCCACGAGAGCCTGATAGACCAGCGGGGAATCGCTAGATAACGATGAACACAGATCCCTATCCGAAATAACCCTCCCATACCCAGGGTGATGCAACTGCCGGCTGAATCTGATATCAGCACACTCACACATGATCACACACTCATGTTCCTGGTTTCCTGAAGACAGTTCTCTTAGTATGGAACCACGAGAACAACCTGAGAAAGTGTGTGTTACAGCTGTGCCTGTGATACCCACAGGTGCTTTTGTAGACCTGTTAGACATGAAAGACAAACTAGCCTGGAAGCTGAACAACAAGTGCAGAGTAGAACACATGACACAGTGCTACTTTATTCATACCAGACAAGGCTATTCATTCTGGCCCAGGAAAGAAAGAAAAAAGACTACACATGTTACAACATAATTATCTACAAAAAAAAGATATTAAGCTGCGTTTCTTAACTTAGAAGTACATACAACATAATTTAATAACAAATACTACATTAGCCATCTCACAGTTCCATATAGCACAGAAATATATTACTGATTTACAATATCCCTTTCAATCCTTCTTTTGTGTTATGTCAACAAATAAGCTGAACCAAAAACTATCCTTCAATCATTTTTCGTACATGAACAGAATATCCAATGTACCGAACATATTCAATATTGACCCATCCTGCCTACAGACCGGTCTGAATCAGTCTTTTGTCAGTGCACAACTGGATCTTACCATTAACATCCTCCTTGTTACCCCATTTGGAGGCTGTCATTCCCTTGAGCCAAATGAAAAAACAATCAGCAACAAAAAACAAAAAGCAAAGAGCTTAAAAAGGTTGCTCAAAAAACAGCCCACACTGCCATAAATAAACCATCACGATCTCGTTTTGGATCTTGGTAATACATTATCCCAATACACTGCAGTATATTCCATACCCCATAAGGGTTGATTGGGAAATTCACACTGGCCCGTGACCCCCAGGCCCAGTGAAATCAGCCAGATCACGGGGGTGTGAGATGGGGAGGTGAATGCGGGTCGAGACACAGATGCCTTCCTCCCTCTCTCTCTAATCCCTGGCTATTAAAGACCTCCAGACACCCTCCTCTCGTAATGACACGGCTATCAAAGCCAATTGCAGTGGCTGAAACCCAAGGCGGTGCATTAAAGCCCTTTGAGTTTGATTGCCTCTTCAGAATCAAGTGTCTGTGTCCTCCTTGTCATTCCTCCGCCCAGCAATGACCGAGGAACGAGCAGGCAGACTCCAGTAAACAGCACCTCTGACCTGCCCGTAATGACACTGGAGTGGCTTCCGCATTCCAGCACTCTGGACTGGAGTAGGTAGGCACGCTGGGCGGGAGGTTTGTGTGGGGGGCGGTGCAGTGGGTCAGTGCCCTTGCCCTTTCTACCCCAATTTCGCCATTTTACGGCACCTCCTTTCCTCTTCACCGATGACCCTGCTCTTTGATAATATACAGCACTGTGTGTATGCGGTACACAAACTCTCAACAAGCTAGCCAAAATGTGTCAAACAATGTTGAAGATGTCTCTGGTAGCCATTCCTGAACTTAATAAGTCTCCAAATAACCGCATGAAAAAAACAAAATAAAAAAAACAAACAAAAAAACCAAGCATTCATTTGTTCATTTGTGTTATTTATGCTATACTAATAGTGTACATTATGATCACCGTAATTCTGTGGAACAACAGTTTTGTATCCGTAAGCTTTCAAAAGCAAGCAAATCCATACTGTAATTACATATAGGCTAATTGAGAGTATATTGCAATGTATAAAATATGTCCCTCAAAACCATACACTTTGCCTACAGCTGGAATATCTTCCAATCGATGGGCACCTATGAATTTGCCTCAGGAATTAAACCCCAGGGAAAATGTGGTTGGTCATATCCAGCCTAATGATCAGTTTTAGGAGAGGGTTGGCTGCTATTTTGGTACTTTATGCAATACTTCCATCCAACCATTTTCCAAAAATTGGATGCTAAATTGTGGCGTTTTTTAAATGTCAAATAAAGAAGTGAAGAATAAATAAGTGAAAACATAAAAAAAATTTAAAATATGGCGCATAGGCTCAATTGAGTCAAAGAAGGGGAATGTGCATTTTAGACTGTAAAAATGAGATGGTGCCGTTTTATAATATTATTGTTTTCGCCGGAAACAAAAAAATCTATTTGAATAAACGGAGCGATTTCAGCCCCAGTGCTGCTCCTTGCCTGTAGAGTGAAGATGGAGCGCGGTGTCGTGAGTTTTGGCAGGGAGTGAAAAACTGGCGCTTACGGTGTAATCATGGCGTCTGTCAGCGGCGCTGCGGCAAGTGGGTTGTACAGATGGAGATCTATGGAGACGAACCACGGGCCAGTGGGAGCTAACTACACCTGGATATTTATTAACATAGAGCTGACAGTAATGAGCTCCGAACAGGTGGGCAGGGACACGTGGATCACAAAGTTTTCCGTCGTCTTTAGGGAAGCGAAGGAAGACAGTTGCTAAAGTGGAAAAGTTCACCCAGCAGGTACGGCACAGCAAAGCGCTTCGATTTCCTAATGAAACAATACACCCACTCAGCGGCACATAGCGCTCACACACAACTTCGCCCTTTCATTTCCCCTATGCTGTGTGTTTTGTTTTCGCGGTCCATAAACGAGTTAACACCTGGTGCAATTAGGCAAATGCATCCACTGATATAAGAAACAACAAGATAAAAATAACAATGCAAAGGCATACATCTACAGTACATGTTAGGAATAAAGTAGGCCTACATAATTGTGAAATCAGTTTATGATGAAAAAGCTAGTAATGGGTATTCACATTTTATAACCTCAGTTTAAAAAGTACTATTTATATGTTTAGTCTACATTGGCTCGCTGTTTTCCCAGGAATCTGTATTAGCCCTGATTGAGGACCAAATCATACATTTGGACAGATGGCTAAAACCTGTGACTCCACAGAGCAAGGCTAATAGAGGTCTGTGAAATACTCCCTGATGGATTAATATTTAACTATGTGCTAGCTGTATTTAAAGGCACTGCAAATATTCTGAGTCCTGTACTTGGACAAGTTTACGGAATTGTATGTAATCACGGTGTCTCTGGTTGGGGTTGGGTTTGGGGGCTTGTAGTAGGAAGAGTAGCCACAGGCTGGTGAAATCTGCTTGGAATTCCAGGCAGTGTTGCCAGATGGTCATAATTGTCTTATACAAAATATTTCTCTAAACCTGAAGAGGGTATTTGATGGAGAAAAGTTTGGTGGTGACTGGTGAGTCCGAAACGGCCATGCATAATGGCGGTAGCAATATTGGATTGTCACTTGGCTCTAATCGGCATCTCTAGAAACCCCTTTAACAAATGATCTCTCTCTCCCTCTCACACACACACACGTGCACACACACATGCAAATACACACACACAGAATTATCTTCTGTGAACTAATTCATAAATGTACAGATAGCTGTACTTCTTTGAGAGAAACTTATGTAATCATATAAGAAATGTAATCAGATGCCAAAGTCAAAACCTAGAGTTGATTTGAGACTGCTCGTTGATGGAGGAGACTCACCTGCAGTTCCTTCAGGGGCAATTAAACAATAGTGTAGTCAAATAATTACAGACTAATTACAGAGCAAAAACTTCCCAAAACCTGAAACTTCTTAAAATAACATTAACTATGAAATGAGACATGCAGTACTACATTTTAAACCCTCTAATCTATTAAAACATTCCTTTCACCTAATTGCTTTTATTTTACTTCCTAGGTAAATTTCATACAGTCGGTGCCAAGCTGTATAAATTACCAATTTGTGCAGGATGATATTAATAATATTTACTCAAGCTTCAGGTTAACTGCCTTGTTCAAGGACACAATGGCAGTACCTTGTCAAGGGAATCAAACCTGAAATATATTTTCTCAATTTTTTTTCTGCTCAGTTTGGAATGGCCAGTTGTACCTCTCGAGTTACTGTGCCAAGGCAGCTGAACTCTGTGCCCCTCTCTGATGTGTCCACCTGCATGCCAGTGTCTATTCTACATCCAGTACTACACAGGAGAGACTTGGGGCCAATCGGAGGTGAGTATTCTCACTGACAACCGCCGGTAGCCAATGGTCACATGCCATGTTGTTGAGTGGAACTAAGGTGGCAGTAACCTAACCTAACCTAACCCTGGCTGGCTGTAGGCCTAATCCTCCTTATCTACTGCACCATACAATGTCCTCTTGCCCTCTAAACAGTTTTACTGGCGCAGATGCATACTGTCTTGCATACAAGAAAATGTGGTGATAGAACCTCAGCTATGAATGCAGCAGCATGTCCTATAAAAGAAGGAGCAGCTCACCTTCTGAACTTCCACAAGTGCTTTTCAACAGCTGACAGCCTCGGACAGTATATTAATGCACATTCTTAATGAGCAAACTCTCGCACTTAATCAGCTCTTTCATTGACAAAAGTTTTGATTAAAAAGGGGTCACCATGTGTCCAGTGCCATGTCTATGGTGCTTCACAAAGTATCTGACAAATACTGTCCTGTACATAATACCCCACACAACTCAAAACAAAGCACGATATCTATATAAGTCTGGGGCCAATGTCAATAGCTGATATGACCATATTAGCTGATGCCGATGCCATTAACACCCTTTCATACATTACAGCACAATGGCAAACTGCAGCCAACTTTCCATATTCATGGTAGAGCACAGACGAAACCTTGAAGGAAAAATGTAATTTTTATTTGTATAGTAAACTATTTGAACTTGCTTAATTGCTATTAATCAGGGAGCCTAGCTACTGAATCTCTATATCCCAGCTTGTGAGTTTGGCTGGTAAAATACTAAATTAAAAAGAAATAATAAATGAAACCGATAACTATGATGGGGCTTATTTTTGAGAAATCTACTTAATTTACAGCATTAGCAGAGCTTCAATTGCATTGCCTCTCTGGTGTATGTGTGTTACATCATTATTTGGACCTATCATATCAGCATTTATACTTATATCCTGGTGGTACAGCTAGGTTTCTTTTAAGCTATTACTGATATTGTCCAGATATTATTATATGTGTCTTATAAACTAAGTAAAAAAAAAAAGTAGAATACACGTGCATCTTCACATGCAGCGGACATGCACAGACGGTGTGCTTAACCCACTCGATCCGTGTTCCATATTTTATGCCTGCTTCATCCATTTTCCTGCAGCGTTGAGAAATAAAAATGTACAACAGTTTGAGGGGCCTAATACAGAGTTTAGTCACATTTCAGCTCTGGCAGAATGCTGGGGGGACAGTAATCATTCTTGAGCCGAAATGGCACTAGAAATGTGTTGTTGGACAAGAGCCTGTGACTTTGCCAATGCACAAATTAGCCCCAGCTTGTGTGAGAGCCGGCGAGAAGAGTTATTCTGCCCCAGAGTTTTTAATGAGATCTTCCTGCAGAACCCCCGTTGGCTATGTGCTGTAAGGAGCTGTCTAACTGTAGACTATTTCTTCCTGGATTACAAATGTGTTGTGTCAAAGGCACATGTACAGGTTTATACACAGTACACTTCTCTTCTATTATATATCTAGAAAAGAATCAATAGGCAGTAATTATAAAACCATTTGGGACAAATCATTGCAAACTATACAAATGTATCTGCCTATAAGGTTGAATGGGCTGATGACAGTCACATAAATGTGGACAAAAGAGCCTCATGTTACAGCGATTCTTTTGCACAAACCCCAAAAATGTATGGTTTAAGCAAATTGTGGCTATTTCCAACAAGGCCTCAGTCAAAGTACCCTCGGTTATCAGGGCCCAGGAGCATTTAGTTTAGAGTGCTCTAAGTAAAATCCAGTGTTCCCACATCACTGTGTCTCCCACCCTTGATGAATTCCATGTGATGCGATATATAGCACATGCATTATCAAAAGACACTTTCAGGCACTTTCAGCCTTCCGACTAACATGTGCAACATAATCCGGGCATGTTATAGAAATGTATTGAGCAACTGTCAAATGAATTTGGCTAATGCAGATTCAAAGTGCAGTCTGTCAGTAGTAATTGCCCACTTGCCAGCTGTTAGCCGGTCTCCTCTTGTTGTGTCACACAGACAGGGATCTCAGATTTAAATTAGCGGTTTTGCGTGCCAGTCGCCCATGAAATATTTTTGACAGAGCAGCTCTGCATAATAGGTTTTCTTTCATTTAAACAGCTGTGCAGTCTGACACACCGGTAATACCAATTTAAAAAAATAAAAATAAAACTTTTAAACTGCTTATACAGTGTAAGTGCCAAACCTCCCACATTTGATTTTCTGGACACAACAAGTAATATTTGATGCAGAACCAGCTGATGAATGAACGCTTTGACTGATGATCAGGTTATTATTTTGATCAAAATTTGATCAAGTATTTGAATGTAATGCATTGTGTTGCATTGCATCTAATGCATACTATTTTGGAAATTGCATAAAGTGTATTCTTGCTGATTGGATCCTATGTGTCACATTGGACATCAGACTTGTGCACGGCTTGCACATTGGAACATCTGCAAGGTGCCTGCCATGGCTCCAGTCTGTAGAATCTGCTCTTATAAGTTGTGCGTGAGTCCTGCTTTCCACCCGGTTGTAAACGCAGTGAAGAGTCAGCAGGTAAGCGATATGTAGGTGGAGCCCGGCTTTATGCCGCACCCACATCTGGTTCAGTGAAGACGGTCTCACGTATTGATTTCCGCAGGCTTTTCATTTAGAACTTTCACTTAAGGCTGGAGGGACCCAGGCAGGCTCCGCCCTCCACATTCAGCACCATCAGGCCCAATTAAAAATGTATGAGTCCTAGGATGTGCTGAAGGCACGTCTAGCTGCCCGCTGCTGGTCATTAGATAATAAGGACTGATAAAAGGTACGAGTGCGCGGCGTTAAAAATGCTCCTATCGATTAAAGAGCACCTCAATAATGAAAGCCTCAACCTCGGGGGAAGGAAAGCCATGGATCATTTTGACAATGGGGGCTTCAGATCAGGGATGAGATGGGAGTGGGGACAATTAATCCCTCTGAGCCCACCTCCTCAGTCACAAATAATGCAGTTGTAGCTCATTACTGTATGACCTTGCTCAGTGGTCGAATTGAAAAATCTTAACAAGGTAGGATGTTGTTGTCGGGGCTGATAGTAGTAGGCAGGAGGTCTTGGGGCATGCCAACCCCCCTCCCCTGCCCCCCCCCCCCCCCCTTCCCCATGAAGTACATTTTACCCAATAATTCTCTTTGTTGGTTCTGGTGTCTTCTGAGCAGGGAATATTACTCTATTCATTTCCCTAAAGCTATAGATGTCTGTCATGGATGCATTTTGATAAGGCACCTTAAAACCTGCAAGTGATTGAAGACTTGCTGATAAAAGGGAGAGAACAACAAAGATGGGCTTGGATATGGAATTCCCCTGCAATTCAGCAATGTCCATATAACAAAAGGCCATGCATTATCATTCTTAAGATACCTCTGTAGATTACAGGAGAGGGACAGTTTGTTCTCAGGAGCAGCATGTTCATGGTCTATACAATATAACATGGTTAAAAATCTCCCTCAAACGTCCCGGTGAATTACGATGATTAGCACTAGAAATGAAACTGGACTGGACTGTTTCATCACGTCTTTGTTAAAAACACCAGAACGCAAATCATTTTAAAAAGGAAGGGCCAGTGTAGCTATACAGTACCACAAGGTCACCATATTGCCTTTTATAGTTTGAATGCCCTCAGCTTGTAATGAAATAAAAGAGCAATCACAGATTGAAAATATAACCGCAAGCGGTAATTAACGGGGTCCAAGCAGCATGCGGCAATTATGAATTTTTATGCTGCAGAGACACTAGTTGGATGAATGGTATAAGACCTTACATGTTGCTTTAGGATCTGCCACTGCTAATTGATCTGCCACTGCCCCCTGAAGACTGATTGGCTGATGGTGGCCATATTTTTTAATAATTGTACATTCAATGGGAGACTAGCACATATACATAGCATGCAAAGTTGTTACTTGATTGGTCAAATGGTTGAAGGGATAGAGGCATCAGTAATACGTATGTGCCTCTGTAATAAAAAATGTGTGTTAAAGTGCACATTGTCAGATTTTAATAAAGGGCATTTTTATACATTTATACAAATTATAGCCATGTTTATACTGGTCCCCCCCATTTCAGGGCACCATAATATCTGGGACACATCAATGCTATGTAAATTAAAGTAATCATGTTTAGTATTTTGTTGCATATCCTTTGCATGCAAAGACTGCTTCAAGTGTGCGATTCATGGACATCACCAGTTGTTGGGTGTCTTCTCTGTTGATGCTCTGCCAGGCTGTATTGCAGCCATCTTTGCTTCTTTTGGGGGCTAGTCCCCTTAAGTTCTCTCTTCAGCATATGAAGGGCATGCTCAATTGGGATTGGGTGATTGACTTGACCACTCAAGAATTGACTTTTTTGCCAAGTGCCAGACCTCTAGGACCTACAGGTTTTGCTGTATATTCTATGTTAGTTTTTGTGGCTTCCTAGTTTGGAATTTAGATTTTTAAGGCTGTACCAGATAAAAGAGGTCTTGTGTGACCTTGTCAAGTGGTAATGATATTTTATGATGAAAATTTTAGATTTCAATACTGGCTGGACTTAACAATTACTCTTTACAAACATAATCTTTTGTTGAGGGTATACACATTTTTGTTGAAGGTGAACAGTGAAGCTGAATTAGCTACTGTTATTAAAAAAGATATAAAAATGTGCTTAGCTGCTTTCAAAAACTTTGAGTTACTTGTTAACAATAGCAATTTTGTCAGGTCTTGGATGAGTCAGTCTTTGCCTTAGATGAACCTGACCCTTCAATCCCTTAGCTCAACATCACCCAGTCTGTGCCAGCATCCCCAGTCCCTGCTTAGTGAAGTATTTATGAATGCTAATGAGTACACTTTTAAATTTGAGTTAAATTATGGAGACGAAAATAAATATTTTCTTCTTTTTTGTGGTTCCTTGGTTGTGTTTTTGTTCCATCATCACTCTCATCATTATTTTATTCCTCTTGTGCTGAGGCTGCTAGTGGGTAATTCCCTGAGATGGGCTGGTTTGCAGGTCTCTGTTTTTTTCATATCTTATTTTTAGTTAATTATACTGTAAGTAATGAGCCTACATTCATTACTGAGTGGATGGTTTCAGTCTCTGTCATATCGGTCATATTTCCAATTGTCATATCTTGTCTATTTAACAAACATATTTAATTTTAAATACAGCATAGATTTGGCTTTGCATTGCTGATTGATTCCACCAGCGAGTCAACTGTTTCACTTCAAATGGATTTGGAGATTTTTACTGGATTTATAACTTTTACTAATAATTACTAATTAAAAATTGTCTAATATTTGAATACATGTACAACATGTTGGAGTCTTCTGTTGCTTGTTCCTTTGTATCTTTCAGAGGAGTATGCTATTAAAAGGACATAATTAACAAACTGGGCTGAGGTGCCACACCCTAAACTGTGACTAATCACACTTGCCCAATACATTGTTGTGGTGCTTCTTAATAATCATGTGCAATTTCATGCTGACCAAATGAGATTTGGTGCTGTTATTTTGTATTGCATGGTGAGTTGCATCTGCTGTCATTTGGCTGGCTGTTATTCCGTTATCTCTGGACTTTTTATTTGCAACTGAGCTAGAGCTGGAGGAAATATTCACTCTTGGCCTTCTGCACCACTGCACCAGTGTCTCAATTATCATTGTTTCAATTATCACATTTTAAGTTTTATAATATTCAGTATATTAACAACATACTAACAACATTATAATTCCACAGGCTCTGCAGTTTAGACAAGTAATGCAAATAGATACTCTAACTGTCAGATCACAAGGTAAGAAATCCAGAAATAAAATGCCACATAATAATAGAAATGACACTGTTCAACTTCCGGTCTCCAAATCACTCCACACTGACATACATTTTTTTATTGCTATTGTCCAGACAGACACAGTAGCTATAACCGTTTACAATATACACATACATAGACAAAGCTGTGATTCAGACAACGACACCCCTGGTGTTGTAATGTGGATTACCCAAAAATGGGAGTGCCTTTTTTCCTTTTTCCTTAACCAATTCAGGTCTGGCCTTGAGTAGAAGCCTTAACATCGAAGCTGACCTTCTGGAAGTCCACAAATTTCTCGGTAAAAAAACCCAAAAACCTTCCGTTTTCAGCTCTGAGGATAATAAGCCCTCTCTCCTGTCTGAAACATTGAAGGACAGATGAAGTCAACCAGGCTTACATTCTTCAAAATCATTCAAATGTAAAATAGATGCAGGGGGCAGCTGAGTGATATTGGCGCTAGTTTGTTTTACCCAGTAAGGTTTCACACCCAGCAGGCTTCCTATTTCCTCTGAGGGAAATGGGGTTGACCTTTGACCCGACAAGGCCACTGGAAAGATGGGCATGAAAATTAGCTTTACTGTACATGCTATACGACATTAGTTTTAGATACCGCGTTACACACAGTAGCATTAGACTGGGATTCACCTCTTAGCTTACACTGCAGTATTTATGATGGGCAGGTTTACAGAGCACCCACCAATCATGAGAGCTTACCGATAGCATGCAGAGACCCAGCTGGCCCATAATGTGACAGTGTTGCACCACGTCATGGCAACACGCCAGTGCTGCTGTTATGATGTTGTTCACTGTGTATGGGCGCAATATGCACGACGTGTGAGTCGGTCACCGCCAGGCTGCTCAGGTAGGACAGTACAAACACAGTCTCCACACTGTGGTAGAAAGGCTACTGTGTCTTTAAGAGGTGCCAAAGTGTTTAATCTACAGTGGAAAACTGCACTGAAGCACCAGGTTCAGAGGTTTGCGACAGGAAGCCTCAGAGGTCAGGGCACGTCATCTAATCATGGTCCCAACGTAATTATTTTCTTAATGAAGGCATAAGACCATCATGCTCTAAAACTGAAACCATGCACGAATGGACTTACAGCAGAATAATATTATTTTCAACTTCAACCTCATGGATGTAAAATCTGTTCTCTGCTGGGATACTGTTCAGAGTAGGAATGTCCCATATGTTTATCAAAAGGACAAAATATAATTCCCAAGGGAGTGGGTGGTCCGGTTGGAGAATGCACATTAACAAAGGAAAGGTCCCTGATGAGGCTTAGTTAAACCCCGAATGAGTTACCATAATTCTAAAGGTCACCCGGCACTTCCGAAAAAAAAAAAAAAAAAAGTGTCATTATATATTTATTTTTTAGGGTGGGGGGTGGGGAGCAGAATGTCAGGATTTGAATTAAGATT